>NC_084509.1:26762500-26975000 GCF_024500385.1 Phyllopteryx taeniolatus | reverse complement strand
ACGTTCAAGTCGCTCAAAGCGACCAAGTTGTTTCAATTGATTTGGAGGCGTGCGCGCGCGTGGCCGCTCCGTCACCAACCGTGTCAACACCACAGCAAACTCACAGTGTCCACGTTCAGGACCCATTTGCCGGGTTCCGACACCGCGCAGCTCGGCCCGTGGAGTGCGGACACAAGCAGCAGGAGGAGCGTCCCGGTCCGCAGCGCCGCGCAGGCCGCCATTTGAGCAACAGGCCAGTTGAAAGCGCTTGAAAAAGTCCACCGACGCGTTGGAGCTCACCTTCCTGCTTCCGCTACGTCACTAAGATCAAGACGAGCGACGACGTCATTAGCTGGCGACATCCAAATTAGAACGCCACGAGGACAAAAAAATAAAAAGGCTATCGGGACTTTAAATTTATGGACCCATTCCAAATGTTTTTATTTTGATTTTAAATTGTATTTGTATTATTCATTTGTTTTTTTGTTGTTGTTTAAACAAAATGTACACATTGTACTGCATATCATATACTGTATGTTATATCCTCGTATAAGTTCTATTGTTAAGAATAAAGATTGCAAAAGAATTATCCGTCGAGATCGTTTTGGGCGTTTTTGTTTTGTTGTTGTCAGTTTTGGTCATCTTTGATGACGTCACGACACCCTTAACCGCCCACACACGCCAGAGATATTAAAATACAATTCTAAAAATTTTACAAATAATTTAGAAAAATGATCCAAATAAAATGAATGAACAGGAAAGAACGTCACTCCTAACATGTTGCCTCAAACAAGCTGAATGCATATAGAGGCGAATATGAATTTCTTGGCATCGTTCCATACATGACTCATTTACGATTGCTGCTGCTCTTACAGTATTTCAAGTTCGTTCACTGTTGTTGTAGTTGCTTGTGGCGGCCCGTAGAGGGCGAGCAGTCACGATTTTCCACGCGACGCGGATCTTGCCGCTGACGTCAGAGCCCTTTACGCGCCACCATCCGCGTACGTCGGTGCGCGTGCACGGATGCAGGGGTCGCAACGTGACCGCAGAGTGGCTTTTGTTGGGCTTTTAGCCGAAATCTCCCAAATGTCTTTGGCGATCCTGCTCAGACGTGTCGCGGGGCCGGTGTGCGTTAGGACCCGGGGACCGAGCGGCCGCACCTCGTCTCGTCTCGACGCGCGTGCGCGGGTGGGTGGGTGCGCGCGCGCGCGGTTCTGGGCGTGTTTGCTGCTGATGCATTGAAAAGGAACTTGGCTCGCCCGAGGAGGACTTGACTTTGGACCTTGTGCGCGCTTGCAGCTCCCGTGTTCGTCTCCACTCAACGGCGTAAGGAACAAGCCACTTTCATACGTCCGTCCGTCCGTCCGTCCTCTTCCCGTCTCCACCTGGGGAAAGTTCCGTTCAGCATCAAGCGGAAGGCGGCCGGAAGGAAAACATCCTTGCTGCTATTTGCGTGCATGCCATTTCTTTATTTGAGGCGCAGAATGTGCTGATCCGAGATCGATAATGGAGTGGAAAGGGGCCGATTTGTGGATTGCATGTTTTGCGCCAGTGTTCCTAATGAAGGGACCAACGTGTCAGTATTTTTCCAATTGAGTGTTCGAGATTCGGGACGTGTTTTATGTGGTTCGGAGCAGTATAAACAAGCGTTTAAAAAAAAAAAACCAAGAATGCAAGAATAATTCAATCGACAACTAATCGTTTATCAGGTTAATTGACAACAATTTTGGTAAGCAATCGTTTAGAGATGTAAAATGGTTGAAATTGTAGGAATGTCAGCCTCTCAACAGGAAATATTCGCCAATTTCTGTCGATGATGTTTGGGTTTTTTCAAAACAAGACATTTGCAAACATCTGCTTTTACTTTGGAAAACGGCGACGGACATTTATTTGCCGATTTTCTGACCGACACTAAACCAGCAACTCAATTGTAATTCATTTATGTTTGTGCGTTTTCTGCACTGTCAATTTTGAAGAACATTTTTTTTAATAATAATCCCGTTTTTTAATAAACGGATGGAACTTCAAAAGTGCTTTTTAATCCGATTTATCAATTAATTAATTTATTTTAGTTAGTTGCAGCACTAAATCAAATCCTAACTCGCAGAGGTGCGCGCACAAAATACTGCATAAATATAACAGTACTGTCGAGGTAAATATGATTGTGTATTATTAATGTCTTATTGCTTATGTTGTTGTTGTTTTTTTTTTTGTATTTCAGAAGATGAATTTCGCGAAACACTTCATCAGTGGCATCCTGAATGTCGTCAGGTGAGAATCCCGTCGGACCGGTTTGTTTGTTAGCCGCCACTGCCCTAAGCTCCGCTAACGCCCGCCGTCCTTCCCGCAGCAACATCGATCCGAGCATCTTCACCCCTTCAGATCCAGTGAGTGAGCGTGCACCTGCGCGTGTGTCCGATTCATTCGACTCTTCCCACAATGCAACGCTCTCCTAAGAGCCCGCCCCCATCGAACGCCTCGATGAGCAGAGTTGTCGGTATCCCCGGCAGCTAGCAACATTAGCGTGACGAGAAAAGTCAAACGTTGCCGAATGGCCGCTCGCTAGCGTCTGCACGAGCTCGACGAGAGCGAGTCTGAAGGAAAAAAAACTGTATCGCCTTGTGATCCGAGTGACCCGATCTACGCGTTTGTCGAGATACGAGCGCTGCACTGGGCCAATCGGCTCGGGAGTTTGGCAAATAGGGAACAATTGATCAAAGAGGAGGCTGCACGTTGCTTATTGCCAATCCCGGCTGAAGTTTAGTCCAAAACAAAGACAATTACACCTGGTGAATTGAAAAGAACCTCTCTCATCATAATGTGGCGAATGAACGCACGTCGCAACGCATTACGCTTGGGGGGAGGCATGACATTATTGAAGGGACGAACTTCAGGTGTACTCAACATGTTTTTGCTTAAACTAATGCACTCAAATATAGAAATACTCATGCCTATGTTCAAACCGGTGTAAAAGACCAGTTTGATTTAAAGCAAATGAATAGTGTTAGGAATTGGCTAACGACTGCACGGTGCAACCAGGCATGAAAAAAAAATGATTTGAACTTCACGTCCGTCACGTCAATATTGCTCAATGCTACATTGCTCTACTGCCAGATATTTTTGTGCTCTACCGAGCATAGTTTTTCTCGTGTGCTGGTTTTCTCGTTATGTGTATAATATCCTGCATTTTTTTTATTTTTTTATTTTTTTAAATCCCAAAATATATCGCAGGGTTCTATCGCAAATTGCAATGTTTTTTTTTTTTTTCTTCCTTTCAAATATTGTACAGGCGTCCATGATACGGTACAATATCTACAGTTGAGATTTGGCTGAGTTTTTAACTGTCACAACATGCAGGAATGTGTGTGTGTGTGCGTGTGCAGCCTAACACTGACCCTTTTGTGTGTGTGTGTGTGTGTGTGTGTTTCAGCCCCCTCCCCGCAGACCCCTGGCGTTCGAGGAGGCTCATGAGAACGACGAGGAGAAAGCGTTTCGCAGAGCGTTCAAGAAGCTGGCTGGAGACGTGAGTCCCCGCTACGGGACATCAAATACCAAAAAGAGTACAAAATACTTCGACGAACGCATACTTGACGGTGCAGGCACAAACGCCGCTAACTAACCGCTACACACAAATGTTCACTACTTAACTTTGCGTAAACCGCTGTAATAACGCACAGGCTATTGTTAGCACGCGCACTTAGTTGTGCGTCGCTATTCACTTCCCGAGCAACCTTCTAATCTTGTACGCGCGCAAGCTTTTCGCTCCTCCGGCCACTGGGAAGTTAACACGCACGCGCAAATCGCGTGGAATAGCACTAACACGAAAGACAAGAACGTAATGGATGTGTCTAAAGCTCGCCTCTCGGATGAATGCCCGAAATTTGAAATCATCACGAACGTCTTGAAAATCCGACTAAGCGTGGGCGACGTTCGCCCGGGGAAAAACCAAGGCAAGCGTAAAAATGGCGACATTCACTTTTTTCTTTTCTTTTTTTTGTCAAGTGTCCTTACTGTTATGAAATTACAAAATGGCCCATATGTTTCGTGACTAAAAGAGGACAAAAAAGTACAAATAGGCAAGCACACACAACAGTGGATCAATAAGTGCACTTTACCACGCAAATCTGTGACAACGGAAGGCATTCGATTCCATTCTATCAGAACAAGATAAATCGGCACCAACGCAACTCTTCAGGTTAGCGCTCTTATTTTGAAAGTCAAAACGACACCACTTCCGGCGGCAGACTGACACTAACTTGCAGCAAGGGTCACTCGTCCCCAAAAAATGAGACAAATGCGTAGGAAATGAATACGTCTTTACAGCACTTCAATTCTAAAGATGAACATACTTCCTTAACCAATCAGTGACCGGCACACGTACCGTACGAAGCGGAAGCTACTGGTTCGATTTGAGGGGGGGCCGCGGACCCTCTCGCTCCAGCGTATAGCCGGTCCCGCTACACGCGTAATCACCTGTCCGTCACACAACCGCACTGAGACGTCGACCAGTCATTTTTTTTTTTAGGGATATGAAAATAAATCATACCATCTCATTCAGGTGCACACGGCACTTTTTTCAAGTTTTGTGTTTTTTTTTTTTTTTTTTTTCCCGGTTGTAGTTCTATTTTAGCTTTATGATTCATCCATTTGTTTTCTCTCGGTTCATCCGTTTTGCAAATATTGAACAACTTGTGAAAAAAGAGGCTTCATGCTGTTTACTGCCACTCCCAGCTGAAGTTTACTGACAAAGCGTTTCAGGCATCTGAAGGCTTGAACTCTTCCCCCCCCCCCCCACCAAAAAAAAAAAAAAAAAAACACAAAATGTTTGTGGATTTTCACCATCTGGAATGTCAGTAGCGGATGATGACCTCTCATCACATTTTGGTGTCAAGTTGTGTTCGTCGAGCACGCACGGGTGTCCGCCTTTGTCCGCCCACGCCTCTCGGTTTCCTGACATTCCGAAGTACGCCCTGCTCTCGGATTGCAGCTCCATCGCGTCGGACCGGTTCTTCTGCTTCTTCCTGTCACGCCACACACACGCGCGCAGTAGCACTAACCTCCAATGTAGTCAAAACGGTTGAAAGAGAAACTCAGGAAGGAGACGAGGCAAAAACGTTTCAAAAACGTGACGCGATTGTCCACATCTCGTTCTGAAACGCTTGCAGAGAACCTTACAGCAAACGCCAAGCTGATTTTTATCGATCTGTAACTTGCTCATCCTCATGTAAATTCCCTTCTCATCTCCACGCTGTCGCCTTCCTGTCAAAAAAGTTCCGATTTGTAAGTCTGCACTGTCCCAGGAAAGAGTCTCTGGAAAATTCAAATTCCACTTGACGTCAAATTGGGCTGAATGTGGACTTGTCAAATACCTGCATTCACTTACTTGCACTTACATTCTGAAAATATTCTTTTTTTTTTTTAAATCTTGTTCTTAGTCATATAAGCAAGCTGTAATTCCATGAGGAAAAAGTGCAAAGCGCATGTGTGTGTTCGTTCATTCGTATGAGCATCACGGTAATGTAAACAAGCGAGGGTGTGTGTGCATGTGTTTTGTGGTAGTTTGTGTTTCGTTTGTATGCGTGTGTGTCGTTGTGTGTGTGTGTGAGAGAGACTTTGTGGCACCGTTTGTGTTTTGTGTCAGTACTGTGTGTGCATTTCATCTGAGTTGTTTTGTGTGTTCACTCCCAAATATGTCAGTTTGTAATAATGCGTGCATGGGTGTTTTTGCGTTGTTCAGGACATGGAGGTGAACCCCAAAGAGTTGATGGACATCCTCAACCAAGTTCTCACCAAACGTGAGTCAAACATGCGTGCGCGCGCACACGTTTATACAAGTCGTGCTTAGCTAACGAGCACATGCTAATGTTTGGGAGTGGATAAACTTCATGCTAATGTTATAATACATGGGAGAAGCTTCCTAGCACTTGCTAAATTCAAGTCATGAAACCAGTCAGGGTAAGCTAGTGACTGCATGCTAATGTTTGGGCGTGAAAAAACTCACGCTAAACTAACGAGCATATGCTCATGTTTGGAGGTTAAATAAGAAACCGGAAAGCTAACTAGCCCATGCTAACGTTCAAATACATGGGAGAAGCTAACGAGCAGATGCTAATGTTTTGTGTCAGATGGAAATTTGAAGACGGACGGTTTCAGCATCGAGTCGTGCAGAAGCATGGTGGCCGTCATGGACGTATCCTTGCGCCGACAAATGGGAAACGATCACAAAAGACTGAAATGTTCTAAATGCCACATTTGCCTTTAACGCCGCCGCCTGCAGAGCGACAGCACGGGCAAGCTGGGCTTCCATGAGTTCAAGTACATGTGGAACAACATCAAGAAATGGCAGGTGAGTCACTTGAAAATGCTCTTGAGGCCGCGCGCCGTTTTTTCCTCACTTCCAAGTGAAACGAAAGCAATCACGGCCTTCCGTCGCAAAAGGAATCTCCCTTAGCTGCCCAACAAGGTGCCTGACGTAAAATAAGCAACGTTCGTACTGTCCGACCCGCTGGCTGTCCTTCAAAACAGAATAGAAAAATGTCAAATCATCACATACAAGGGGACGCCAACATCACATCAAAGCATCGCTTTCTGTTGTTGTAATACTGAATTCTAGCACAGGCGGCGACAGAACTTGCGTATTATATCTCTAAGGACTAAAAACTCTTCAAAGTTACCTGGCCCGTGTGAAAGACTAATGACCCCCTAAATCCAAGAACTGGTTGGGCCATCCTCAGCAGCAACCACTGAAATCAAGCGTTTTCTAGAACTGGCAACGAGTCTTTCACATCTCTGTGGAGATATTTTGGCCCACTCTTCCTTGCACAATTGTTTGAATTCAGCCAAAATGGAGGGTTTCCGAGCATGAACGGCCTTTTGAAGGTCATGCCACTGCATTTCAATCGGATTCAAGTCTGGACTTTGACTAGGCCACTCCAAAACCTTCATTTTGGTTTTTGTAAGCCATTCAGAATTTGACTTGGTGTGTTTTGGATCGTGATCCTGCTGCAGAACCCAAGTGCGCTTCAGCTTGAGGTCACAAACTGATGGCTGAACATTCTCCTTTAGGATTTTTCTGTTAAAGAGCAGAATTTATGGTTCCGTCAATCACGGCAAGTTGTCCAGGTCCCGAAGGAGAAAAGCAGCCCAAGGCCATCACACTACCCCCACCATGTTTGACCGTTGGTAAGACGTTCTTTTTTTGAAATGCTGTTACATTTACAGTAGATGTAACGAGACACACGCCTTCCAGAAAAGCTCAACTTTCCTCTCGTCAGTCCATATAATGTTCTCCCAAAAGTCTTCATTCAGATTTTTTGCAAAAGTAAGACGAGCCTTTGTGTTTTTTTTTTTTTGGTCAGCAGTGGTTTTCACCTTGGAACCTTGGAAGTGAGGCAAGGGAGGCCTGCAGTTCTATAGAAGTTGTCCTGGGTTTTTGTGTGACCTCCTGGATGAGTCATTTTGGTTCTCTTGGGGCTTTTTATTTCTCTGTGGTGGCATTTCTGGCAACGTATTGAGTTCTGGCCGACTTCATTTTGTCAAACAAGTTCTATTTAAGTGATTTCTGGATTGAAAAGGTCTGGAGGTCATCGGGCTTTGGTGTGCTTAGTGAAAAGGAACCAAAAACCCAACTGGAGACCAGTTACAGAGGAAACGGATGGCTCAATAATCCATGGCTGCCACCTAAAGGACACGTGCGGAGGTTTTATTCCAAGGGACCTTTGAGTGCTTGCGCAGACGTGAAAGATGTTTTTGTGCTTTTTCAGGGTATCTACCTGTCTCACGACAAGGACAAATCGGGCCTCATCTGCAGCAAAGAACTCTCGCACGCCTTCAAGGCCGCAGGTGGGGCAAGTCAAACGAGCGTAGAAGTGTGAGCGTGCGCTACAAGTGTGTGCGCGTGTGCGTGCAGGCTTCCCTCTGAACGACCAGCTGTACAAGATGATCATCCGTCGCTATAGCGACGAGCACGGCGACATGGACTTTGACAACTTTGTCGGCTGCCTGGTGCGACTCGACGCCATGTGCAGTGAGTCTTCACACACGCTTGCTCAAAACAGTTACAAATGCCGCACTCACACATCCACTCTCTCCGTCAAACGTTATCAAACTCGCTCACTCGTGCGCACGCACAGATGACTCGATTATTTCACGTGTGTGTGTGTGTGTGTCACGTGTGACTGCGCACGCAGGAGCCTTCAAGACTCTCGACAAAGGAAACAGCGGCTCCATCAACCTCGACGTCAAAGAGGTAAGACCCTCCCGACACGAGTGCGTGTGCACGTGCGCGTGCGTTTGTGTCGCCATCTGACGTCTTCCGACCGTTTTTGGCGTCCAGTGGCTTCAGCTGACGATGTACTCGTGAAGCTTCGGCGTCGTCGTCACGTCCGTGGGACCCAAAGAGAAAAAAGGAGAACGGCTCAGAGCTGCTGTGTTGAACTTCCCGCTGCTGCCGGGTGGTGGCGCCACAACGTGCTTTACGTTCAACTTTTCTCTCCCAATAAAAAGTCATGACCTTGAAATGGGTTTGTGTTTTGTGTGTGTCGCCATGGTACCGGATTACATTACATTACATTTTGAATGATGTCACCAACAGGACCCTTGGATGCGTCCTCTAAAAAAAAGTGGATCAAAACCATCATTTTGGAATGAATCACATATTTGTTCTTTCCAAAAATAATAAACTGATAACAAAACGTGATGAAATGTAAATATAGTAGAACATCGATTTAACGTACTGGGGGGGGGGTCGTCTGTTAAATCCGATCGTCCGTTAAATTGAAGCACTTTTTTTTCATGGGCTAAAAACATCAGTACAGCACAAAATGTTTGTCCTTTTTTTTTTTTTTTCTTTTTACTACAGCGACTCCTTCCGTGTCACTGGCGGTGCAGCGGTGCACTCGCCTGACTTTGGTGCGGGCAGCGCGGGTTCAGTTCCCACTCAGTGACGGTGCGAACGGTCGTCCGCGTCTACATGTGGCCGGCGACCGGTTCGGGGCGTCGTCCGCCTTTCGCCCGAAGTCAGCCGGCATAGGCTCCGGCGCCCTGCGACCCTCACCGGGATAAGCCGTGTTGAAAATGGATGGATGATTACTTCCCGCCGTAGTTACAATTGAGCCTAATTACATTCCACTTTTACTTTTGTGGGGTTACTTTGTATTCGTTACATTGCACACAGTTTGACTTTCCTAATCGTTATTTCGCAGGGTTGTCACTTTTGACAGTAGAGTAGTAACTTAGATGATGATGATGATGATGATTGACGGCGGCCTGAGCTGGGAGCGGCTGGGCGGGTCCCGAGGGAGGCGCAAGCGGCGGAGGGCGTGGGCCGTCCGAGTGCTTCGTCTTCCATTTTCACGATGAACGCGCTCACCGCAGGTAAGAAACACGTCTGCTCTCTCTGGCGCTGATCCAATCTCCACGCTGACGCGCACGCCGTATGATATCGAAGGATGATCTCTCGTCAACTTGCTCACTCGGAGACATTCAAAGTCGCGCCGAGTGTTTGACTGTAAAAGTGTGAGCGCCCGCACGCAACAATGTGTGCGTGTGCGTCATTAGGATGCTCCAAGACCACACACACAGCCTCAACGTGTGTGCGTGTGCGTGTATATCAAGAGGAAGCCACGGTGGCACGGAGTTCGTGCCAACTGCTCCTTAGCAACGACGCTTTCGACTTCACTCCACAACATCACATTCGTATTTACATGATCTTGGGACGGACGAGTACCGATGCAAGGGATCGGGCAGACAGCGGAGAAAATTTCGAGGTTTCGGGTACTCGTGGAGGCCGCAAAAATATAAAATAAATCTGACATGGAGTAAGTCCTCCTTGCCAGCAGCTGGCGCTACACTGCGGCGGTTTGACACATCAGCCAATCATCGTGAGCGTCAGAAAGAAAGAGGTTTGTCTTTACAATTACTTGTCATTGTGTTCATTCAAATTTGGGGTATCAAAGGAACTATTGGGGCACGGTGCGCGACCGGTTAGCACACCCGCCTCACAGTTGTGAGGTTGCGGGTTCCAAATCCCGGCCTGGCCTGTGTGGAGTTCACATGTTCTCCCCGTGCCTGCGTGGCTTTTCTCCGGGTACTCCGCTTTCCTCCCACATCCCAAAAAACATGCGCGGTAGGTTGATTGAAGACTCTAAATTGCCCGTCGGTGTGAATGTGAGTGCCGATGGGTGTTTGTTTCTATGTGCCCTGCGATTGGCCGGCGACCGGTTCATGGGGCATATAAATATATTTCAAAATGCAACATAAGTCAACATCAATTTTGATGCTTATTCTTTTATCCATCTTGTTTTCTCTCACACTATACAGCAGATGAAAGTAACAACAAATGTAAAAATGAAGTTTGTGTGTCCTCTTCATTGTCATATAATATGTGTGCAGTGCTGAAATACAATGTGTGTGTATGTGTGTGCGCACGCGTTATTAGAGATGAAGTTAATGTCGTTGTGCTCCACAGGTGACAAAAGTACCTGATGCTTCGCGCTAATCTTGCCACCTGCCACTGAACACACAAACGTGCACGCGCGCGCGCGCACACACACAGGCAGCATGGCGTCCAAGCCGCGTGTGCTGAGTGAGCAGGAGGAGCTACAAAGGAGAGCCAATCAGGTCACAGAGGAGGTGAGTGAAACCAATCAGCTGTGAGTATTCATCACGTCTCACACAGCAAATTGTGTGTGTGTGTGTGTGTGTGTGTAAAAGGAAAACGCACTCATCGCGTGCAATGAGATGTACACAAACATCAACACGTGCGCACACAACGGGGCAAGTTTCTGTGGTTGCTGTCTCTTTAGGAACACCTGGCTCACCTGGTTGCCATGGAGACATGCAGAGGCGCGGCAGGCGTGGATGATACACACGCCCACACAAACACGACTCACACAAACACGACTCACACACACACGTCCACACACACAAACTCGCATGTACAAACATCCACACACACACACAAGTACAATGAGAGCAAGACTTGTGTGTATGAGAGTGTTTGAGTAGTCCTTATGAGAGCCTTTCAGTAGTTTGTGTGTGTGCATTTGAATAGTAAGTGTGAGAGCTAATCCTGAATAATGTCTCCAACGGCCCCTCATAAACATCCACACACGTAAACACATCCACACACATTAAAAACACACGCGTGTACACACAGTCATGTTTGTGCGACAGCAAACCATCAGCATCGTCTCCTTACTAACTTCCTTCCTTCCTTCCTTCCACTTAAATCGACTTTTCTGCCTTCCCCTTGAATGATGTTGTGAAAATGTTGCTAATGATGTGGCGTGTGTGTGTGCGTGTGTGTGTGTTGCAGTCGCTGGAGAGCACACGCAGGATGATGCAGCTGGTGGAGGAGGTACACGCACACACAAGCCTGGCTGTCCTAATTCGAACAAAAAGTCACGTCATTGTGTGTGTGTGTGTGTGTTCGTCTAGAGCAAAGACGCCGGCATCCGAGCGTTGGTCATGTTGGACGAGCAAGGAGGTAAAACATTGGCGAGCCGTCAACAAAAGCCGTCACGCGTAGCCGACGCATGACAGTTTACATGCCAAAATGTCTTTACTGTTCCGTGTTCAAATGAAGTTCTGTGATTTTAAAAAAAGTTTTTGTGAACATGCCAATGACATTTTTGGATAGATCGGATTTTTCTCCTATTGCTTAATTGTCCTTTTTCCGTGAAAACGAACGCAAACGGATGGATTTGAACGACAGTGTGTAGAGCACTTTGGAGTTGCGCGTCATTGTATGAAAAGTGCTCTATGAATAAAGTTTGACCGATCGATTGATCCCCAGAGTCTGAAGGGCCCAGACGTCAATTGTGCAACTCGTGATTTTGTTGACTGTCATGCCTTTTTGTGTGCGGCGTTATAAAAACAAGTGTATTTCAATGTTCGAACCCCGGCCCCGCCTGTGTGGAGTTTGCATGTTCTCCCCCCGTGCCCGCGTGGCTTTTCTCCGGGCACTCCGGTTTCCTCCCACATCCCGAAAAACATGCATTCATTGAAGACTCAAAAGTGCCCTTAGGTGTCAATGTGTGCGCGAATGGCTGTTTGTTTCTATGTGCCCTGCGATTGGCTGGCGACCAGTTCGGGGCGTACCCCGCCTCTCGCCCGGAGATAGCTGGGACGGCGGGCTCCAGCGCGCCGGAGACGATGGATGAATGAATGTTTCTGCATGGGAGACTTTGACCCATCAAAACTAAGGTGGCATTCCAAAAATGGCGAAATTTGAATTTTGATCAAATGATAGACGACCGAACATCCGTCCGAAAAGTGGCAAAAATGTTGGACGGGTTCCAATCAGATTGCGAATGTCGCCAAAAGCAAATCCGTCCGCTTTCATGGAGGACTCCCAAAACGGGAAAATATTTACCCTTGAGATGCTGAAATTTTGAGGATCAGCCCGAGTTGCCAAACTGTAAGCAGCACCCTTCAACTCGTTCAACGCCGACACCGACTGTCACGTTTGACAGGTTCCGCATTAGTGCAGTCAAATGTTTCCCACGTACAGTGGCCTCTCACACGTAACACTTGACTTTGTGTGTTACTTTTGAGTATTTTGTGTGAAGTTGTGACTGATTTTGGTGTTCGTGTGTCTTTGCTGGCGTCAGAGCAGCTGGAGCGCGTTGAAGAAGGTTTGGATCAAATCAACGCCGACATGAAGGAAGCCGAGAAAAACCTGACCGACTTGGCAAAGTGCTGCGGCCTCTGCGCTTGTGACAAGTGTGTGCGCGTGTGTGCGTGGCTCTACATTATCCTCGTGAAGTTCGCCAAAAGACCGCAGTCACTCCAAGAGTTGTCTGCAAAGTAATAATGCATCAGGGTCCACAACCGCAATTGTTTGCGAGCCATAATGTCCATTTAGCATAAACTGAGCCGTCACTCTTCCCATAAGAAATTTCTTCTTCTGTTAAGGAGTAACTAATTACATGCAATGAGATTATGTCATTCAATTACAAAATGTATCTAATTATAATCCATTACATTACTGGAAGAAAAATGTGTCATTAAATTACAGTTGCTTTTGGAACAATTCCAAAACGACAATTATAGTTACGTTTAAGAAATTGCTGCAAAAGCTTTGTCGATTATATATTTACAGTTCATCATGTTTTGTTATCTGTTTATTGTGTACAGAACAAAATACAGTATGTGTTTTATTCCAAAATAATGATCTGTGCTTTTGATCCACTTTTTTTTTTTTCAAGCCAATATCCAAGGGTCCATTCATTCAAAATTAAGAAAAGTCATCATAATAGAAATATGTTTGACAAAGTCATTAAAATAGTTCCACTACTATTCCATTTTCAACAGGGTAACTAACTTCCCGACACTGTGCACACGTCTCCTTCTACATTCGACACGACGAAAGCTTTTTTCCCTCTCACGTTCTCTCCATCAGACTGAAGGCCTTGGAAGAAAGCGGGGCCTACAAGGCGGTTTGGGGCGGCGGCTCCGGACACGACGCGGTGATGTCCGATCAGCCGCCGTCGTCTCGCGTGGTGGACGAGCGCGAGCAGATGATTATGAGCGGCGGATACATTCGCAGGTAGACGCGTCTCGCACGAAGCCATCTGAAAACGCCGGCTGCGTAAACGGCCGCTTTGTCCCAGGGTGACGCGGGACGCCCGCGAGGACGAGATGAACGACAACCTGGCGCACGTGGGCAGCATCGTGGGCAACCTGAGATGCATGGCGCTCGACGTGGGCAACGAGATCGACACACAGAACGTACAGATCGAACGCGTTCAAGGGAAGGTGAGCGCACGCGCGACACCGCCGTTGTTAGCTCGGAGGGCTGCAATTAACGATTATTTTAATAGTCGATTATTTTCAATTAATCGACGAATCGGATAAAAAAAAAAACATTTTACAATTTCAATCCCTTTATTGAAAAACATGACATTATTTCAAATTGACAGTGCAGAAAATGCACAAACCTAAATTGCTTATGCGTCAGTTACTAGTTTGGGCTGTAACGTCTGTCCGAAAATCGGCAAATTTACTTTGCCGATTTTTGCAAATGTCTTATTTTGATTGAACACAAAGATAATCAGTCTGCTTTCATGGAGGAAGACATGAATTGGAGAATGTTTACTGTTGAGAGGCCGAAATTCTGACGATTTGGAAGATTTTAAGTTCTACAACAATGAGTAAAATAGTTGTTGATTCATTTGATAATCGATTGTCGCTTAATTGATTTAACTGTTGCACCTCCATTAGCTTCTGGAGTTCGCGTTCAATGTTACCTCGAACATTAGCACACAGCTAGATCAATGTTAGCTTGTGACGTTAGCGTCAACTTTAGCTGCAATGTTAGCTAAGCACACCTGGCACTCTTGAATGAAAATGAACTTTCGTTCGAAAACCGTTCACGGGCGGCGCATTCTCAATAATAAAAATGAAGTCAATTCCGTTCACGTTTGGCCCAAATATGAGCTCGTTCAGGTACAACACTGCTGCTAACGCGAGAGCTAAGGAACGCCATTGTTAGCCTCAGGCGTTATCGCCTCCGTTGGCTTCCAACGTCACCTATGACGTTGGTTTTACTTTACAACCTTACCTCTGATGTTGACCGAGGTTAGCTTCAACGTTACATTCTAAATTGAGCTTCCAATGTCAGCTTTCACGTTAGCTCCTGAAGTTGGTTTCCAACCTTACTTCTAACGTTCGCTTCCAGCATTAGCTTTGACCTTAGTTCCAGTGTTAGCTTCCAAGGTTCAAGATTTCCCTGAAAGGTGCTATTTAAATTGAAGTAAAGCATTTAACAATATTCGCAGGCGTATATTCTACTTTTACTGAGGCGCTGAGCCTCCAGTGCAGCATATCCCGTCTTTCTTTCTTATACTGCCCCCAGGTGGACACCAGTAGAAGCAGCACAATTGGTGTGACAATTCATGTCATTTCTCTGTCTGGGTCGTTTTCATATGCTGCAATTTGATCAATAAAGGTAAGGACACTCAGGACCCCAAAAAAGTATAGAATTTAGCAACAAAAAAATTTCAAAACGTTCTCTATGATTTCAAATTTTAGGCATTCATAGTAAAGACAATCTTTATTGATAGAGGAAATGGTGGTGGCCCACTCAAATACACTTCTTGCATAACAGTAAAGACAAACATCTTGCTAAATAATGGTGTGAGTTGCACAATTTGCACGTGTTGCGCTCCAAACTCTGCGGATACAAGTGCATAAATGATCCCAGGCCGTTACAATCGCAATAACGGTAAAGACATGCAATAGTTGCTACACTTTCACAAACTCATACTGTACATATTTATCCATATGCAGGGGCGTCACTAGGAATTATGGACAGGGGGGGGCTTAGCCCCTAGGAGATGCAGAGATGGCCGGCGTATGTAAAGAACAGATATCGTCGTATACGATTACGTGTTTATTTATTTGTATGGTGTAAATAACGCAAAATGTCTTCACAGGAAAACGGTCATTTTGGGACTGCCGCCTTTATATAAAAACTTGATTTTAAATTGTGCATTATTTGTTGATGCAGGGTTCGCGCTGGCCGTTCACCACCTCGCCAATGGCTAATTGAAACTTGGGCTCGGCGACTATGGAAAAAGTAATGATCACGATTATTTTTATTTATGTTGAAATCGCAATTTCTAAACACGAGTACATTGATTTCGAAACTTTGTATTCATTTAACTACCAAAACTCTACTTTAAATTTATTTTAATTAATAGAACAACCAGAAAAAATAAATCAGTAAGAAATTTGACATTACAAAACCTAATAAAAATAAATACAGCCATGACGAGAAACATTGGCACGCCTGGGGCGACTGTATTGGCTATTAAATATATTTGTTTAAAACAATTGTTTTTTTTAAAAAAATCACTCAATATTGTGGCATTTTGCAAATAGAAATAATTTCGGTTATCTAATTAACCTAAAACAAGAAAAATTTTAGTCTAATTTCATGTCAGACGGTCAGGGAGAAAAAAAAGCGTTTTGTGTCTTTTTATACAAAGCCATGACTATCTGCTGTTCCTGCTGTACGCGCCTTGGCCGCCTGGGGGCACTGTGGTGCGCTGGATGCATGCAGCTGTGTATTACAGTAAAGCTACCAAAAAATATGGGGAGAGATTTGTCTCAAAATTATTTACACAATACAAATATTTGTGGATCTGAAAAACGTGTAACTCACGGACATATTTGTGGGAAAAAATGAATGGATTTTCAAAAGGAAATTCAGTGGGGGTATGTCTTTACCATTATTGATCAAATTATATGAAAATGAGCCATGTCTTTAGAAAGGATAATATTATAGAGTACTATTTTTGTCGTTGAAACACACATGAGCAAATGTTTTGTTTGTTTGCGGGGGAAGTTGAAACAGATGAATTTCCATTGATTGTTTGCTGAGGATGATGTTCAAAGTTTCTCGTTTGTGGTTCGTGTCGTGTTTGCGCAGGCCATTCTGAACGTGGCGCGCATCGAGACCGCCAAGCAGAAAGCTAACAACCTCATCAAAAAATAGAAGAGGCGCTCATCGTCCCAGCAGGCGCGCGGACCACCGTGAGCCTTCGACGTTAGCATTTAGCTCGCCGCTTTGTTCCACCGGCGCCAGCGGCAACATTCCTTCACCCAAAAGTGTCGAATAAAAGCCAGAAACTCACCGAGACTTCGTGTGTGTGTGAATTCAGCGAATTGTCCCGAGGGCCTAGCACATAACAAATTAAACGTAACTTTTGGAAATACGGATCGTAGAAGGACATGGCACGTGTTATCACAACGGACGACATTTATTGTGCAGAATTGGCTGGATAGACGTGGCGCTGCAGGTGTGTGCGGACTTTTGCGCTGACATATTTGCTTTGGAATGCAGACACGCGCTGGCCTGCAGCTCCTTTGGAGATCAGCTTGCGCCAAATTGCAATCGGGCAATAATCGTTAAGATATCGGTTTGATTGTTTGTGAATAATCCATCCGTTATCTGTTGTGTCCGGGTGTAGCCGCCGTTATTAGCTCGCTAAGTGCACGCCGGAGTGGTAAACGGGCCTCGTTACGGAAGCAAAGCGCAGCTAACTCACAACTGAGCGGCGTCGGCAAACGATGACGTCACTTCGTCCCGATATTGCGGGAAGTAGAAAGTATACGGGCCAGCCTCGTGACGTCACAAAAGCAGGACGCTTTTGCTATATGTCAACAATTGAGCAGTGTATTGTTGGAAGTCTCCCAGCACTTCAAGCATCTTTCATGGATTTCGAAAGAAAAACGTGCTCCGAGCCCCTCGAAAGGATCGGCTAATGAATCCATTTGTTGCTTCTTTTTTTGTCCACACATCACATCGCACACAAACAAACGGACAAACTTGTTTACCTGTGTGCAAATATCTTTTCTTGTCATATAAACAATATACAATAAAGTAGCTCAGACTGTATAAAAGATGAACATACCGGCGCTTATTATAGTGCACAACGTTTTTTAAAATTAATACTCACAATGAAACACTGACAGGATCTGATTTGTGAATTTGAAATATTTACAGTATGGAAGCTGTTGTCTTTAGGTGCCCGCACAAAGCACACACACACAAACACACACACTCACACTCACACACACACTCACTCGTATTTAAAGTAATAAAAAGATACTAAATAATAGAAAAATACAAACCAACCAAAAGCGTTTGTTGAATTATGTCATTAATGTGAGAAAACAGCTGATTGAGTGTATAAACGTATATTGCTACAAAATAATGTCGCTAACCACGAGACGATTTTTTCGTCGTCTTCAAATCAAGCGAAAAATGAACTTTGAAATGTTTGGTCTGACACAATTAGGCCATCGTGGAAATGTATAAAACATTTCAGGCAGGGCTTTTGGTGTCACAAATTGACAAACTGAATTGAAAAACGCGCATTTGCCGATTCATCTTTGGTGCTAATTTAGTGTCGTGGTTGAAAAAACAACAACAACGCAAACAATGCTAAATAAAGCTAACTCTGCTTCAATTAACGTCTTAACTGGGTGAACAGAAATGCTAACGGCGAACTCCGGTTCAAGTTCAAACTTTGCTCGGAGTCCTTCAGCTCGTTCGGTCGGCGTTCAAGCCCAGCTCAGATTGACTTGAATTCAATTCGCGTGCGCTACGCAGCCACAGCGTCCCCGTCGGGTCCGGTCTAGGCGAGCACGCAGTGGTTGAGCCTGCGCGACATGACGTAGCCGCGCTGACACACGCATCGGAACGAACCGTCCGTGTTGACGCAGCGCGAGTTGACGCACGGGAAGTCCACGTCCGCGCCGACGTCGCACTCGTTCACGTCTGCCAACAAAAGCAAAAGAAAACAAAGCGACTTAGGAAAAACATACAAACGCTAAGAAAACAGACGCCACCAGACAAATCACCAAATTGAAGGCCCAAAGAAAAATTGACGATATTGTAACGTTTGGTGACGGGACAAGTTACAAAAGCACGAAATAATCAATAATTACTTCTCAACGGCAGAAGCGGCGGAACTGTTTTTTCTGGTCTCGTCAACTCCTGTAACACAGGCCGAACCTCGCGCTGATGCGCGCGCATATTAGTCCGCCGCGGAGTAATATTGGCAAAATTACATCTGTGTGTGGATGGTGGACATGTGGAATGGATCTAGCTGCCAGCGTTCAAGGAGTACGAAACAGCCTATGACGTCAGCGACGGCGAGGGCGACCCCCCCCCCCCCCCCCAGGAAAAACTCATCGGATCTATACGATTCACCTAAATGGCCTATTTTGAGTTCAAAATGGCGAATTTTGCCAAAAGCCGACTGATTTGCATATATGAAAAATAGAAAAATGTCACAAATGGCAAAATATTAGAAAACAATTATTGAAAAAAAAAAAAAAAACAACTATGACGAAAAATAATACATAAAAAACAGATATTGTAAATATAAGTAAGGGGGAAAAACAAACAAATTTAAAAATGTTTTTTAAATTGACAGAAAATTTTAAAATACACAAAAATACACTAATATGGGGGAAAATACACATTTTGAAAATTTAAACAATATAAAATTAATTATTTTATTCATTAAAAAATAGACAAGACAACACTAATATTAAAAAATATGAAAAATATACAAAATCATTTTTTAAATATATATATATATTTAAGAAAAACATCAAACAATTGAAACATATTAGACAAAAATGCCAAAACATTACAAAAAAGTACCACAAGAAAAATACACAAATATTGTTAACTAACCCCCAAATGGGAAAAAAATTCCAGGTCTCACAATATTATCACTAACCTGCAAAAAGACAAGAATGGAGTTAGGCCACTCTCATACTCAGTGGCACAATTCATGACATTATAACATCAAATTCCCAGATAAACAAATGAACGGCATTAGATACGTCACGAGACCTGCTACCGGTGCCGCGCGACGAGACGCGCCAAAGACCACCAATGAAACGCGGCCGTCTCACCGATGCACGTCACGGTGGTTGTGTCCAGCTGGTAACCACGGTAACAGTCGCAGGTGTAGCCCTCGTCCGTGCGGATGCACGTCCCGTTCCGGCAGCCGTCGAGTATCCCGCAATCCTCTGCCGCGCTCAGGCCGGCGTACGCGGCATAGCGCCCTGAAGAGGACATGCGGGAAAATTAGTCAGCCAAATAAGTTTGTGGAAGGTGTTGCAGGCATATACATATATATATACATATATATATTTATATATATATATTGGAAGAAGGGTGTAACAAAACAAAAAAATACTCTGCAGTTTGGCCCACTCACGCTCATAGAGTCTCCTGGGGTTGGCTCCTGCATAAGGGGGGAACGGTGGTCCGGGTCCCCAAGAGTCCTCCTCCTCCTCCGCCTCGTCCTCGTAAGGAGATCCTCTCGGAGGCGTAGCCAAGCTGAGAGGGGGCGTGTCCGGCCGGGGGACGGGCGGCCGCGGCATCTGCCGCGGCTCTGCGCGCGGGTCCGAGGGCAGGCGGGGGAACGGCGGCTGCAGCCAAGACCCGTCGTAGTCTCTCTCCGGGTAATAATCGCCACTGTGTATGACACAATACGCAGCTTTGTGTGGATTCATACGCCGCCCAAAATAGTCCCAACTGCTCTCTCACATTTGTTGGGAAGCAACTACAGGGGGTGCTGTAGTTCTTGATTAAAAAAAAATGAGGATAAACAAATACAAAAATAGAAGATAAATACAAGAAAAAAATTATACTGTATATATATAAAATACACAAACATTATTAAAAAATACCAAAATATTCGCTATAAGATACCCATATCAGAAACAAAGTTATTCCAAAAAAAACCTCAGACAAAGTGTAGTTGCAGTTCAAACTACAAGCATAAGTTGAATGCCACCTCACTTCAAAACCTCAAACTGTAAAAAAAAAAAAAAAACTGTACTAAAGTACGATTAAAATGTATTACACTTAAGTTAAATAAAATAAATACATGTTTAAAAACAAACTGTTCTCTCTTCCTTAATCCAGCTGTATTGAACTATAAAGTTCTATCCAACTGAACTGTGCTTGGGCAGGGATTCTTTCTGGTACCACAAGAGGGAGCCACACTTCGACAATCGCCGTTGGCGTGTGTTGATGGTGATGCGTGTGCGTTTGTTCCTACTCAAAGCGCCCGACTCCCCGGTACGCGTCGTCCGGCGGGCCGAAGGCGTACGGCGGCGTCCCGTCGCCTCCGACTGGAGAGAAGTCGTCGTAGTCGGAGGCGGGGAGAACGTCAGAGGGCAACGCGTCGCTGCTGAACGGGGGGAAGAAGCGGGGACCTGTGGGGGGGGCGGTACAGCATGACTGATTATTGAAATAAACAATTTTATGAGAAAAAAGAAACGCTTGAATGAATGGATGGACGGGTGCACATATGTATGCATTTGATTTTGGGAACGCGAGCGTTTGTAGCACCTCCGCCTCTTTGTGGTCCGAGCGGTTCCAGTCCAGGCGAGTCCGGGAAGACGGCAGGAGGGAACGTGCTGCACAGGCTGCTGAAGTCCTCTGCGGAAATCAGCATCATCATCATCAGCAGCATCAGCATCATCATCATCATTCCAGATGAGACCTCATTTAATGCGAGTTCCTTTTTAAGATGGTTTTAAGACTTCACTGCACATACCGTAGCTAGCAGTCAAGCAAATGTTCAACTTTGACTTGACTTTCAAATGCTAATAGCTTGTCGTAAGTCTTGGCAATTGGCTTGTGGGACTTTTGAAGACCTTTCAATTCAGGACTTTTCAAGGGGCTACTTCCAATCAAATTTAAGACATTCAAAACAGCTTAAAAGACAACTTTAATCAAATGTAAGACTTGTTAAGACCACTTTCATCGAAATAAAGACATTTTAACACGTGATTCCATTTTAAGACTTAAGGATGTTTTAAAGCTATTTGCATCAAATTAGACATTTCAAGACTTAAGCAAGGCTTTTTTAATGTTGACAGGTTTGCGACATAATTTGGGTTGAAAATGCCCAGGATGCCCTATTTCGAGCTATTCTAGTTGCTCTATTTCACCAGGCAGTTTCTCATTTACATGCGACGGAAATAAATGTAGCTCCAATTGGATCGTTGATCCTCTCAATTTAAATATGTAAAACAGCTTCGCTCCGAACGGCGGTTGGCGAGATCTCGGCGGGCCGAGCGTCCATCGCGACGTACCCTTCGACGTGGGTCTTATTACCATCGCGAAGCAGAATTTACCGAGCGTTTGTTCACTATTAGGGAACGTGAGCGGAAATGAGAGTTGACGACTCACGAGCCCACAGACGAGGGCACGTGGGTGAAAATAAAAGACGGGACATTTTGAGAGGATGGTCCCGTGCCCCCGCGCGGGTTGCGTTGTTGCGTTACCCGAGTCGGTTTGCGGGCACAGCGCGCACTCCATGCCCCAACCCTGGCCGTAGAGACAGCAGCAGTCGCTGAAGGTGACTTGCGCCCCCAACAGGGGACTCTGACACATCAGCTCGGCGCTCACCGTCTGCCAGCACACTGACAAGTTCTCATCTGACACGCACACACCACAACAACTATTAAACATGAATTGACATTTCCTGATTTGTGGTTTGTGCCGAGGGAAGGCGTGCGGCGTCTCACCCGGGCTGAGGTGGGAGGAGTTGACGCAGTTTCGCTGCGTCTGGTCCAGCACGAGAGGCGGCGGGCAGCTGCAATAATACGAACCCGCCGTGTTGACGCACAAGCCTCCGGCGCAGCTCTCCAGCTCGCACTCGTCCACGTCTGAAGGCGCACAAACACAACGCTCGTTCGAGTCGCTCGAGACAAGAAAAGACACAAACGATGGAAGGGGCAACATTCAAAGCATGCGAGACCATCACAGATTTTACAATCAAGCTTCTAGCTATTTATACACTGTGTTACAGTCGCAGTCGTTTGAAGGTCGATACTTACCATAACATCCATGCTAATTTCCGTTAGCCCGTCCATGGCGTTTCAAATGATACGTTAGCAATAAGCTTGTGGTGAGCTTGAATGTGCAGTGTTTCCTTCTTCTGTTCCAGTTTGAGACACAACTTCGGCGACGGTGACATGATTTTTTTCCCCCAAAGCATAACTGCAGCCGCGACAGGCCCCAAACGGTAAACGACGACCATTCTTCCCCCCCCCCCCCCCCCCCATTCGCTCCACAGTACAACCGTTATGCTCCCCGGCTGATTCAATCATTTTAACGTCTTTTTCCCCATTAGCGTCACCAATTCCCAAATGTTTTTTTTTTCTTTTTGACACAGCTGCTGCTGCGACGCGAGGACGAAGGTGAGGCACGTTAAAGACGACGACGTCACCGTGGAAAACACACGCAACACAAACATACACGGGCACACACACCTCCTCGGGGGTGGACAATGACACCTTTAAAGTCTTTCCAAACGTTTCGACTCTCCAGTCGCTCCTGTGACCACAACACTGTATTTGCGTTCAAATATGCATCGGTTAAAGGGTTATAACACATCGACTACCGATGCTAACGTTAGCTCGTGTGTGGCATTTTCCATTATGTGTTAGCATCAAGCTCGTGGGGACGCTTCTTAAGGCAACTTTGGTTTGGATGTTTTAAAATGAAACCGTGTCATTTGATTTGTTTGTTTGTTGTTCACTATTTGCCAAACTGCTGCTTGTTGTGAAGCCAGTTGCATTGAAATTCATTCAAATGGACTTGAAATGAAATTAAAATGTTTTTACTGTAGTGTTTGCAAAGGTTCACCTATCTGTATTTTCGTACTGTTTTGGAAGCGCCCTAAGATGCCACAAGACGGCGCCAAATCCTTGTATAAATAGGAAAGTAGTAACGTGAAGTATGTTGAAGTGATACGCCCAAAACCCACCCCCCCCAAAAAAAAACAAAAAACTGTCAAACCAAAGCGTTTTGAAAGTTTTTAAAAAACGCTCCATCCCTATAAAAAAGTAAAAAAACAAAAGTGTGCGCGTGTGTGCATGCGTACCGACACACTCGAGCAGCTCGGCGCTGTAAACGAACCCGCTGGAGCAGTAACAGTGATATCCCGGAATGATGTTGACGCAAACGCCGTTCTTGCACACCTGAGGATGGAAGCGCTTACACTCGTCCACATCTGGGAGGGGAGAACATTGGAAAAAGAGGAAACATCATGCAGGACGTAGACGGACCAGCCCGTCTATGGCATTTTGCATTAAATGTTAGCATAAAGCTCGCGGACTTCTGTTAGACAAAATCATATTAATTGCTTGGACATTTTGGTGTTTACATCCACAATGTTTCCTTTTGTGTAATGTGTCAGTTTTACACAAAACGTCAACATAAGGTGACGTCATTTATTTAAAGACGGCAACTTTTTTTTCTTCGTAATCGCGCGTGGTGGTGGACTGGGTATCGGCGTCTTGAGGAGCTTCTCCAGATGTGTGGTGGAGGGCGTCCTCAGCACCAGCATGGTGCACGGCCGCAGGGAGATTGTGGGCGGCGGCTTCCCCGCCACCGCAGACATCTTGACCGGCAGGTGCAGCAAGAGGGCGCTCTGTATCATCAGTGGCTGATATCAGCAGCTTTTACGAGTACCGGACGGATTGAAATAAGGTCGGGCTCGGGACTCACCCATCCGCAGTTGACCTCCGAGGGACACCTTCATTACGATCTGGCCCGTGACATAAACGAGCTTGACACCACTATCAAACCCCCCCCCCCCCCCCCCCCCCCCCCCCCCCCTTCCCCCCAGACCATGGGAGTATCAAAACAATTGTATGTGAAATTCAGGCTTCTGGCGTTTGTATTTTTCCGTTGCATCCAAACCCTGGCTGCATTTGCACACATTCACAACTGCAAATATGTATTTTTTGAATCTGTTTTCAGGTCATTGTGTTATTCTATTTATATTTCACAAGTCTGGAAACGTATTGGGCTAAACAGGGAGTTTGGGTTATGAATATGAAATATAAATAGAAAGCGTGCCACCTGTGTAGCTGAAGGTCGCCGCCGCGGCGGTCACGTATCCTCTCCCGCTGGGACACAGCGACAGGAACTCGGCTGCACACGAACGTCACACGTCAGCGTTGGGCCGGGCCGCCGCTGACCCCGCGACCCCCCGACGGGAGTCTCACCTTCGTGGGCGGGGGGGCAGGCCTGGTAGACGCAGCCCAGGCCCCAGCCCTCGCCCAGCGTGCAGCAGCACTCCTGCCGGCTGCTGTTGGCAGCCAGGAGACTACACGAGGAGTCCAGGTTGTAGTAGCAGTCCCTGAGCTCGCCGGGACGGGGTGCCGGGAGGGGCGGCGGCGGCGGCACCGCCAAGGCGCCCGCGTGGAAGGAGGACGACGACGGAGACCGGATGGGGGAAGTCTCTGCTGTGGAACAAGAAGCTTACGTTGTCACGTCAAAAAATCCCTGATCATTTTCATATCACGGGATCGAGAACGGTACTCTCCCTCGGTTCAGAGAACGGATGCAGGAAAATCTATTCATTTTTGAACTATTGCCAGTTGTTCCCCATCAAAAGCTCATCATTGTTTCTGAGAAAAAAACTATTCTCAGGTCATATTTTTCAAACTTTTCATGAAAACGAACACAAATGCATCGTACGTGGTGACAAAAGAGTTCCTTTTTTGGGTCCTCGTTTGTCTGTAGCGTTAATGCGCCTGCAGAGAGCCTCATGATGTTCTGCCACGTAGCAGCCATTTTGCATTCCCACAAGAGCAGACGGCAAAATAAATGCTGTTATCTAGTTCTCAGATATGAATGAATATATAGGAATTTGTCAAAGTGTGGCAGCTGTTGCGTGACTTTACTGTTATTCCGATCGTGTGAAGAAAAGAGGGCTTTAATGAGCAGTTGGGTTCATTTACGCACGTTTATCTGCAGAGTTTGAAGGGTAACACGTAAGTGTTCGCGTCTTTACCGTTATGCAAGAAATGTATTTCACTCGGCCTTTAAGGACAGCCTTTACTATGAATGCCTCAAATTTAACTTTTTTTGAAAATAGGGCTTTCGGTATTAATAAAAAATAAAAAAAAATAAAAGAAGGCAAAATTCAATTTTGTTGTTGTTTTTAAAGGCGTCTTTACCGTTATTGATGAAATTATATGAAAATGACCTGTATACGCTATTAGAATGAATGGGAGCGTGTGTGTGTGTGTGTGTGTACCTGGCGCGAGTGCGCTCACACACCGCCTCGTGTCCGTGTGAAAGTGTTCTCCCGGCGTGTCGCACTCGCACACGAACGATCCGTCCAGGTTGTGGCAGCGAGCGGAACCGCACGCACCCGGCATGGACACGCACTCGTCCTCGTCTGCAACGCGCACCCGCAGAAGAACGCAAAAGTGTGGGTGTCTCAACACACTTTTGCCTTTGACAGATTTCAACACTCACGCTTTTTGTCACACCAGCAGAAGATGTGTGTGTTTCGACACCCGCAACTTTATTTGCAGAAAAATGTGACAAAAATGGAAAGAAAAAGTGTGGGTGTTGAAACCTTTCACTGGCCAAAGCAAACAAACGCGCTTCGAGCATCTTTTCTGACTTTTCCTGGGAAAATTTGACCAGGTCAATGAAAAAGCCATTTCAAAAACACCCACACTTGTCACACCTACTGGAATGTCAGTGTTTGTAGCACCCACACTTTTTCTGCTGTTACTGCACAACGACTTTGATGGAGCCGTCAGCAAGTCCAAAATGTCATGGCGCAACACCCGCACTTTAGCACAGCTTGCTCGAACGGACACGTACCCACACAGAAGTTCCCATCCGGTGCGGAGGCGAAGCCTCGGTCGCACACGCACGCGTACGTTCCGATGAGGTTCTGACAGACGGCGTGCCGGCCGCACACCGATCCGTTCTCGCACTCGTCCACGTCTGCCGGAGGAAACATGTGACTAACTTCCCTTCCGCCCGTTCACATTAAACGCTTTTATTGCGAAACTGACCGTCGCAGCGTCCGGCGGCCGAGGCCCGGTATCCCGGCCGGCAGGAAGTGAGGCAGCGGTACGAGCCGACGGTGTTCTCGCACCGCTCGGATTCTCGGCAAACGGAACCGCCGGACGACACGCACTCGTCCACGTCTGGAAAACACACGCGCACGCATTCTGGAATTAATGTGGCGCACGTACACGATCATTCAACTCTAAACAACTTTGGCTCAAAACTGTCCGTTTTTATTTGACATTTACATTTCTCGGGTGTAATAGACATTTTCCCCCCCAAAAATGGTGAAAAGAAAAAAGTCTTTCACAATCTGCAAACATATCGCGGTTCCTTGGGGTTGTGAAAAAGGTCTACTTTCATTCCAATATGATATGTAATGTCAAACGTTACAAATGTTTTTTACAAATCCAAATTCCAATGAGTCCGGTACAATGATTTGCAAATCATCAAATCGACCTATATTCAATTTAATTCACTACAAAGACAAAATATTGAATGTTCAAAATGATAAACCCGATTGTTTTTTGTGCAAATATTTGCTCTGCGTGCGCACGTACGTACCGAGGCAGGCGTTGCTCTCCGGGTTGTTGGTGAATCCACGCCGACATCTGCACGTGAAGGATCCTTCGGTGTTGACACAGTCGCCGTCCGCGCACACGTTGGACCTCGCGCACTCGTTCACGTCTGCACGAGACCGTCGACACGTCTCACGTGCCTGCACGTCGTCGTGACAACCAGCAAAGAAGAAGTTGCGCCTACCGACACACGTCTTGTTGTCGTCGTCGTCGCCGAGCGTGTATCCTTGAGGACACACACACTTGTACGATCCCGGTGTGTTGACGCACTCTCCTGTGGCGGGGCACCAGTTCTCCTCCAAGCACTCGTTAATATCTACACACGCATACACACATTACATTCAATGACACAACACACACACACACACACCAGCATCCCTGCACTCCATCAACTACACTTGATATTCATTTGAGTTCTTGGACATCTGGATGAACAAATGGAGCACATGTTGACAATAAACTGCAGTAGGCAAAGTAGTTCAAGTCTACATTATATTTCTAGAGAAGGTGTACTCCATTTGCTTACCCAAGCATCCAGGAATGATAGGAATATGATTCATTTGTATGGCGTGCACACGTTATACACAGTACGTTCAACCACCCCAAGCCCCCAAGTCCCCGGTAAGTCCCTGCCAGCCAATCAGAACACAGCTCAGTTGATGAGCACAGCGCAGGAGAGGACTCACCTCTGCACGGTCGCCCCCGGCCAAAGGTTCGATACCCCGGTAGACAGTCGCACCGGAACGAGCCGACGGTGTTGACGCACACGCGCGCAGACTCGCACGCGGACGTACTTCCACACTCGTCCACGTCTGCGGGACATTTTCCACCAAAATGAGGACAATGTGTGTTTGTGTGTGTGTGTGTGCGTGTACCTTCACACACTCCATTCACGGCTCGGTAACCTTGGCGACAGTCCACACACTTGTAGGAGCCCTTAGTGTTGACACACTGCCCGCCAGGACACACTGCGCCATCCTCACACTCGTTCAGATCTTTGCAAAACAGAGGAGTACAGTATACAGTATGTGTGTGTGTGTGTGTGCGTGTGTGTGCGTGTGTGTTACCTATGCAATGTTTGTCGGTAAGCATGTATCCCGGGCGACAGGACACACAACGATACGAGCCCACAGAGTTGACACACATCCGACCGGGACACTGAGACGGATCCGCACACTCATTCACGTCTGGACACACACACACACACACGCACACACACACACACACGCACACACGTCACAATGACGACATCGTCGGCTGTGTTTCATGTTGTGTCGTTATGTTGTCGTGTTGCGTGTGGACCTGCACAGGTGTTGTTTTTGAGCTTGTAACCATGGCGACAGAGACATCGGAAGCTTCCGGATGTGTTTTCACAGTCCCCGTTGGAGCACGGCGCTTGAACACACTCGTTGATGTCTGAACATACAAAAGTAAACAAACGCGCTTCGAGCATCTTTTCTGACTTTTCCTGGGAAAATTTGACCAGGTCAATGAAAAAGCCACAACTGACCGTGCTTGGAATACGAGTGACCAGTTTAGGTTTGATTAAACCGACGAATGCTAATGATTATCATCTGAAGATGATTCCATAGCTGCTCTCCTATAAAAATGCTGACATTTTTCCACACGGCGTCGTGAATATTCCGAAGATGCGTTACCTGTGCACAGTCCATTCAGAAGTCCGAATCCGGGCTGACAGGAGACGCAGCGATACGACCCAGGACTGTTGACGCATTCCTGAACGGGACACAGCAGTGGATCCTCACACTCATCTACGTCTGAGGGGGGCGACAGTGAGCCGCGTTAGCAAAATGTTAGCTACAGTATCCACGTTAGCCACATTAGCAATGTCACTGATATTAGGGGATCCTCACACTTTTTTACATCTGAGGGGGGGTGACAGTGAGCCATGTTAGCAAACTGTTAGCCATGATACACACATTAGCAACATTATCCGCGCTAGCACACAGTCCCATTTGCCACATTAGCGACGTTAGCCATATTAGAGAAGTAAGGCATGTTAGAAATATTAGCCACAGTGACATTAGCCATGTTAGCAACATTAACGATGTTACTGATATTAGCCATGTGGTGCACATTAGCAATAGGAGCCACATTAGGCATGTTACCTACTTTAGCCACATTAGTCACATTTGCCACATGAACAATTTTATTTTCATTCGCCACAGCACAGACAATGGCTTCCTTAGCCTTGTTAGCCACATTCACGATGTTAACCACTTCAGCTAAGTTAGTCACATTAGTGACGTTAGCTATGTTAGCAACTGTAGTCACATTAAACATATGAGCCACATTGGCAAGGTTACTGGTATTAGCCATGTTAGCCACATTAGCAATACCAGTACAGTTTGGACAGGAAGTCACCTTCACAGCTGGTCTTCCGAGGGTTAGTCTTGTATCCGGGTGGACAAATACAACGGTAGCTGCCTGCACTGTTCACACATTCACCTGGAGCACACACACCTCGAGACGCAACACACTCGTTCACATCTGCACGCACACGCACATACACACACACACACAAATGTGACAAAGACCCAGTCTAAGAAATCAATAGCATTGTTGTTGTGATTCAGACAGTCCCTGGTGTTTAGAGGACTTACGCTGGACTCGAGGTGGCCGTGTGGTAGTCTGCGGCCTCTTGGGAGGTGGGAGATCTCCGCCGGGCCTCGAATCTCGCTCGGGGATCCCTGTCGCCGGTTCTGGGAAGGAGTCTCCTCTTCCTGGCAGAAGACCTACCCAAAACACAGAGAACTCATCTACCATTCATTGTGAAAGCCACTTCCTGTTCTTGCCAGTTTCTCATCAGACAAGTGGTCTGGTACCTCGACTCTCATCTGTGCCTTGGGTTTGGCTGGTCCCGCTTCTTTCTTGGTTCCAAGTAGAACCTTCACTCCTACCTCTCCCTTGGTTCCTGCTGGAGCCTTGGTTCTGGTTGGTGACTTGGCTTCTGCCACTGCCTTGATTCTGATTGTTACCTTGGTTCTGACTGTAACCTTGGTTTTGATCGGTGCCTTGACTTCCACTGGAGATTTGGCTGCTTCTGGTACCTTGATCAACTCTTTTGACTTGGCTCCCACTGTTAACCTGACTCCCACTGGGGATTTGGTTTCTGCTAATCCCTTGGTTCTGACTCGTTCCTTGGTTTCTGACAGTGTCTTGGTTCTGGGTAGTGCGTTGGTTCTGACTTGAGCCTTGGTTTCTGGTCAGGGTTAGGTTCTGGCTGGTGCCTTGATTCCTGCTAGTATATTGGTTCTGGCTCGTGCCTTGGTTCCTGGTACTGTCTTGTCTGTCACCAGAGCTTTGGTTCCTGCTGGTTCCTTGGTTCTGAATTGAGCCTTGGTTCCTGGAGGTGCCTTGGATCTGGCTGGTGCCTTGATTCCTGCTAGTGTCTTGGTTCTGACTTGAGCCCTGGCTCTTGGCATTACCTTGGTTCTGGCTGGTGCCTAGGTTTTGACTGGTTCCTTGGTTCCTGGTAGTATCTTGACTCCCAATAGTGCCTGGGTTCCGGCTAGTGCCTTGGTTCTGGTTGGTGCCTTGGTTCTGGTTGGTGCCTTGGCTCCTGCTAGTGTCTTGTTTCTGACTTGAGCTTTGACTTCTGCTAGTGTTTTGGTTCTGACTTGAGCTTTGGTTCCTGATGATGCCTTGGTGATGCCTGGTGCCCTGGCTCCTGCTAGTGGCTTGGTTCTGACTTGTGTCCTGAGTCCCAAAGTTTCCTCGGTCGTGACTGATCCCTTGACTACCGCTGGATTGTGGTGGCAGTCTGACAGAATACGTGGTTGGTCTGGGGCGGTTTGGTTGGAATGCGGTCCTGTCTGGAGTTTGAGGTTCATGCCCGTTAGTGTTGCCAGGGTTAACAGGTCTCGACGGTGGCGGGCTGACAGCCAGGCGAGGTGGAGGCAGACTGGGTAAGCTGGCGGAGGGTTTCTGCTGAAACCTGGTGGCGCCATAAGAAGTAGCATCTATAGTAGTAGTATCTGAGAAAGGAGAGACAAATAGATCCATGGGTAATGTCTGATTTTGTTGTCGTAAAAGTTGAGGACACTTATGACCGGGTGTGGAGGACGTACCCTGATGGTGCTTGTCGCCGTTGGTTACCAGCTTAGCTCCTTGGGTGTCAAGTTGATCAGAAGCTCTCTGGTTGAACTGCAGGGTGGAGGCGGAGTAATGGTAGCCCGGACCGGCAGGACAGATCTCCTTGAAATCCACTGGGAGAGCAAAAATCCCCAACTCATACACAACAACAACTTGGAGGAGGCCTCCACCTAATTTCTGGCCCCCTCTTGCTCAAAAACCTTTTAGATCATGCCATCCATCCATCCATTGTCTTCTGCTTATCCGAGGTCCGGTCGCGGGGGCAGCAGCCTCAGCATGGAAGCCCAGACTTCCCTCTCTCCAGCCACTTCCTCTAGCTCTTCCGAGGGGATCCCAAGGCGTTCCCAGGCAAGCCGAGAGACGTAGTCTCTCCAGCGTATCCTGGGTCGTCTCCGGGGTCTCCTCCCGGTGGGACGTGCCCGGAACACCTCACCAGAGAGGCGTCCAGGAGGCATCCTAAACAGATGCCCGACCCACCTCATCTGACTCTCAATGCGGAGGAGCAGCGGCTCTACTCTGAGCCCCTCCTGGATGACCGAGCTTCTCACCTTATCTCTAAGGGAGAGCCATAGTGCCAGGTAGGAACGTAGATCGACCGGTAAATCGAGAGCTTTGCTTCTCGGCTTAGCTTCTTCTTTACCATAACGGACCGATACAAAGTCCGCATCACTGCAGACGCTGCACCGATCCACCTGTCGAGCTCGGGTTCCATTCTTCCCTCACTCATGAACAAGACCCTAAGATATTTGACCTCCTCCACTTGGGGCAGGATCTCATCCCTGACCTGGAGAGGGCACTCCACCCTTTTCCGACTGAGGACGATGGTCTCAGATTTAGAGGTGGCGATTCTCATCCCAGCCACTTCACACTCGGCTGCAAACTACTCCAGTGACAGTTGGAGATCATGGCCTGATGAAGCCAACAGAACCACATCATCTGCAAAAAGCAGATATGCAATACTGACGCCACCAAACCGGACCCCCTCTACGCCTCGGCTGTGCCTTGAAATTCTGTCCATAAAAGTTATGAACAGAATCGGTGACAAAGGGCAGCCTTGGCGGAGTCCAACCCTCACCGGAAAAGAGCCCGACTTACTGCCGGCAATGTGGACCAAACTCTGACACCGGTCGTACGGGGACCAAACAGCCGTATCAGGGGGTTCGGTACCCCATACTCCCGAAGCACCCCCCACAGGGATCCTCGAGGGACACGATCGAACGCCTTTTCCAAGTCCACAAAACACATGTAGACTGGTTGGGCGAACTCCCATGCACCCTCGAGGACCCTGCCGAGGGTGAAGAGCTGGTCTACTGTTCCACGGCCAGGATGAAAACCACACTGCTCCTCCTGAATCTGAGATTCAACTTCCCGACGGACCCTCCTCTCCAGCACCCCTGAATAGACCTTACCAGGGAGCCTGAGGAGTGTGATCCCCCTGTAGTTGGAACACGCCCTGCGGTCGCCCTTCTTAAAAAGGGGGACCACCACCCCAGTCTGCCAATCCAGAGGCACACCTCCGATGTCCACGGAATGTTGCAGAGGCGTGTCAATCTGGACAGCCCCACAACATCCAGAGCCTTTAGGAACTCCGGGCGAATCTCATCCACCCCCGGGGCCTTGCCACCGAGGAGCTTTCTAACCACCTCGGTGACGTCAACCCCAGAGATAAGAGAGCCCGCCTCAGATACCCCAGACTCTGCTTCCTCATGGGAAGGCGTGTCGGTGGAATTGATGAGGTATTGATGAGGTATTGGATGAGGATGAAGTATTCTCCCCACCGGCTCACAACGTGGGTGAAGTTCTGCCGGAGGTGGGAGTTCAAACTCCTTCTGCCAGACGTTACCAGCAGACCCTCACAATACGTTTGGGCCTGCCACGTCGGACTGGCATCTTCCCCCACCATCGGAGCCAACTCACCACCAGGTGTTGATCAGTTGACATCTCCGCCCCTCTCTTCACCCAAGTCTCCAAGGCATGCGGCTGCAAGTCCGATGACACAAGTCAGGACCCGTCCCCCCACCCGAAGGCGGAGGGAGGCTACCTTCTTGTCCACCGGGATGAACCCCAACGTACAGGCGCCGAGCCGGGGGGCAATAAGTATACCCACACCTGCTCGGCGCCTCTCACCGTGGGCGACTCCAGAGTGGAAAAGAGTCCAAACCCTCTCAAGAGGACTGGTACCAGAGCCCAAGCTGCGTGTGGAGGCGAGCCAGACTATATCTAGTCGGACTTTCTCGACCTCACACACCAGCTCAGGCTCCTTCCCTGCCAGAGAGGTGACATTGCTGTCCCTAGAGCCAGCTTCTGTAGCGGGGGATCGGATCGCCAAGGTCCCCGCCTTCGGCCACCGCCTTCGGCCACAGCCCAGCTCACACTGCACCCGACCCCCTGTAACCCCTCCCACAGGTGGTGAGCCCATCGGAAGGGGGCCCCACGGGTGCAGGCCCGGCCACTGGGCGCTCGCCTTCGAGCCCCACCTCCAGGCCTTGCTCCAGAGGGGGGCCCGGTGACCCGCGTACGGGCAGGGGAAACCTAGATCCATATATTTTGTTCGTCATAAGGGTTTTTGGAGCCGTGCTTTGTCTGGTCCCTTACCTAGGACCTGTTTGCCATGGGTGACCCTGCCAGGGGCGTAAAGCCCCAGACAACTTAGCTCCTCGGATCATTGGGACACACAAACCCCTCCACCACGATAAGATGACGACTGAAGGAGAGGCTTTTACATCATGAAACCTGTTATTATCTGATCATTGTTGCACTGAGTTGGGTGTCATTTTTTAAAATTTGAAACAGTTCAAAGTCACTCCTTAAGAAAGGAAAAAGCCTGCATAAACTTCACCGCCAATAAGACCACGGGAGCAGCGACTCACCCGAGCCGAAGTAGGGGCATCGCTGGCATTGGGGTCCCCAGGCCTTGCCAACCCGACTGCAGCAGCAGATCTGCTTGGTGATGTTCCTGAGGATGGGCAGCGAGCAGGAGGACGGGCCCAGACCCGAACCCAGGGCCCGGTGGCACTGACCCTTCTCCTCTGATATCACGCTCTGGGCTGCACAGGACACACAAGATCAAACATTTCTTTGTCAAAGATCGACGTTTCATGAGCACCATGTATTGGCGGTTCACTCTTCACGAATGTAGCTGGTTTTCTGTGGAAAAGATCCCCAGCGAATTGCAGTTTTTGTGCTCTCTCTGAAACATGCTAAGATGCCACTTTCGAAATAGGAAAGTGTCATGGAAGTACTCAATGTTGAAGTGATAGTATCAACTGAGAGACGAAGAGCTTTGTATGTTGGGGAGGAGCTCACTTAAGCCTGGGTTCACAGGGAAGTTTCAGAGTCTTTGCCGCATGTCCATGTATTTTTTGGAACTAAAATCACATTTTTGACTCATTGACAGCAGCTGTTTCAAAGCAGATTTTCGCAGTATTTTCACTGATCTTGTAAGACTGACACAATATTGTGTTCTCTGACATAAACAATAGCATTGGCCATTTACCTGCGTCATCTTTTCTTGCGATCCCAACACACACTTTCGACTACATACTCTGTTTATACTATACATGTACATACTGTACTCGGTTGGAGTGTGACATGCCTAAACTTGTCCGACTTCCAACGTGTTGGCATTTCTCTCCCTCATACTCGACGTGACAAGCCGAGATTCAGCATCCAATCTTTATCTTCGAATCAAAGCTGTGCTGGTCTCGAATCCCAAGCGCTGCAATGTTGCCATCTACAGGGATCTGTTTGCCATTACAGTGGTTTACAAACCTGAATTTCACACACAAGCTGGGCGAGACACTCTCGATTACGTACTTGACAAAAAACGTCCTTGGCAGTAAATGCTTGGATTCCAGTGGACTGTAAATGAGCTTAGGTTAATTTAAGGTGAGTTTCAAAGGATTTGAAAGTGTTTGGTTTGGTTTAATATAGGCAATTATTAAGGTTTTGGTGGGGTATCAATCACTTCCATTAGGGCTGCACGATGTTGGGGGGAAAAAATGACATTGTGATTTTCTTTAACCGGTAATATATATATAGTGATGTTAAAAAATACAGAATAACATGCACGTAACGTGAAAACAAGCACACATTTCTCTTTGCCCCTCTCTAGATACACTATGCTACAAAAATATACGGAGTCTTTTGTCTGACGTCTACCAGCATTTAAATGCACTGTAGTCTTGAGCAATAGTCCAGCCAGACATGAAGTTCCAATCATTTCTTTCCATGCCCAGTTATACTGGAGAGTCATTAACAAATTCCTAACACTATTCATTTGTTTGAAATCTATCTGGTATTTTACACCTTTTTGAACATATGCATTAATATTTCTAAATTTGAGTGCATTAGTTTAAGCAAAACATGTTGTGTAGACCTGAAGTTTGTCCCTTCAGTAATCCCCCCCGTGTAATTTGTTGTAACATGCATTCATTTGTCACATTATGGAGATACTGTAAATGCAGGCGTGTAATTGTTTCCTGTGTCCTCATGAATTCTTATTATATAAAAAAAACTCTTTGTGTGTAGACAGATGTGACAAGCACATGGATTTATAGCAGGGCAACAGGTTTGATTTGGATTCCGTAAGCCAAGTCTCAAGCGGGCCACTGTTTGCGTGCGTGTGTTTACTTACAGATGCAGAGTCCGTGCGAGGCATCCAGGATGAAGCCGTGCTTGCAAACGCAACTAAAGCTCCCCGGCGTGTTCACACACAGGCCGTTCTCACAAAGGCCAGGCTGCAGGCACTCGTTCACATCTAGCAAACAAAACACAGCGGCAGAGTTCACGCGCTCTTTTCCCAAAGCTTGAAATCCGGGGTGTCCAAACTTTTTCCTTCCGAGGGCCGCGTACAGAAAAATAGAAGGATGCAAGGGGCCACTTTGAAATTCTTTGACTTTAATTCATTTATCATGTTAAAATTCATCCATCCTTCCATCCATTTTCAACACCGCTTATGGCGGCGGGCCAATATCTGGCCCGCCGGCTGACGCTTGTCAAGGCACGACAAAAGCCCAAAAACAATTGTTTGTGTTTTGGGGGAAAATAGCACTAATGCTGTACTTTATAGTAAGACTGATCATAACAATTATACAGTTGTTAGTTGGTGCATCATGATTTAATAGTGCAATTTAATTCATTGTGCTGCTCCTTCGGGTGTGCCCGCCTTGGCCACCGGGAGGCAGTATAATTATGTTACAATCATACAGCTGCTGATACCGGCCACATGTACTTCCTGCTCGCCAGTAGTTGGCGCTACACTGCGACACATCAGCGAATCATCGTGCGTCAGAAAGAACAAAAGGTCTTTGTTCACAATTATCCGTAATTGTGTTCATTGACACTATGTATTCAAAGTGCTTATGGTATCGGTGAGTACTGCAGAGTGAAAAAAAATAAGTGGTATCGAACACCCCTACTCAAAACGGTCATAAAACTTTGCTTTGGGATCAAAGCCAACTCTGACAACTAATAATAATCGTAATAAGAATCATAATAATAATAATAATAAACTCACCGAGGCATTTTGTTCCGTTGCCTGGTTGAAAGCCAACGGGACAGCTGTTGTTGTTTGGACCTGCTGAGTCAGGATGGATTATTGCACAAGAAGTGCGTCAACACACCCACAGAAAGCAAAAAAAATTTTGTGTTACATTTATTGGAGTGTAGGGGGTGTTTTGATTGTGTTGGTTCTGGTGCTCTGCTACGGTTTAAGTGATGTCCTCAACAACAAGAAGAAGTGTGTGTGTGTGTGTGTCAGGTGTTATATAAGCATATCCCGGCGGGATCCTTCCCAAATGTTCGAGCCGTCACGGATCACGCCGGCTTCCCGGCGCATCTTCTCTGTTGGAGCAAAGACGTGAACGTTGGATTCAAAGTTTGCTGACCTGGGTAAGGAGGGCAAAGGGCACAGTCGGCGGAGCCCCACGCCTTTCCCAGACCTCGGCAGCACATCTCTTTGCTCCTCAGGCCCGACAGAGGAGAACTGCACTGTTCGTACAAACAAACAAAAACAACTTTTTATCAACTTAACCGTCAAGGCCAACCATCTGTACATTTTAAGATTTTTGTTTATGCTTTTGCTTCTTTTATTGCACAGCGTTTTGAATTTACATCAGTCTGCACAAAACAACCTCAAAAATGATTTGAAATTTCTCCATATTCTTAGTACCAACTTTTTTTCTTGACACGCCCTCTTTTCTTCCTTTTAAACTTCCAGAATTTATAATAAGACACCAAATTGAAACGTGATTTATGAATGTAACATATTCTCTCCTGGAAACAAAAGCAAGGAGAGTATTCAGAGGGGGGCGACCGCCACCGAGGCTTAAACGTTGACTTCAACTTACTTCAACTAGTCAATAAAGAGCAACTAGGATCACAGCATCCAAAATGACAGATTAGAAAATATGATTCAAATCGAGCGTCGTGCGGCGTTATTGTTGAAGTACAATATTTTTCGGCACTCGTAATTGATACTTGTAAGTATTTCTACTCAAAAAGCTTCCTCGGTTGAGGTCATAAATGGTGTTTGCGTCTCCTGATGGTGGCGCTAGAGAGGCGGGCTCAATAGTTGCACTTGTAGGAAGCGCCTGTTCTTCTTTTGGCACGCAGTGTCGCGCGCGCGTGTGTGTGTGTGTGCACGCGTGATAGTTCACGCGAGCGTGGAAGCGATCAAGTTTCCAGTTTCCAACACGGCGAGTCCTTCTGGTTCCCATTAAGTGCGCAACAGCACACGTGTTTCCAGACAAAAACAATCTGTTCGCACTTTGTCTTTGTGGACATCCGTATTTCCTGTTTCACACAGCTCGTAAACGCAACGGCTTTTGCTCGCCTTCTTGGCTCGGTCTCAGCAAAGCCCGATTCATCGACTCAACTCGTAAGTCCTCGCGAGTGCCGGACACGGACAGGAGACGCCACATTTGTTTGTGGTCGGTGAGTGATTCCTGCCAGGGTCTGGGTTCTGGATGGTACCTTGGTTCTGCTCGTGTGTTGCTTGCGACATGAGCCTTCATTCCTGGCAGTCCTTTGGTTCTAGCCAGTCGCTTTGTTCTAGCTTGAGCCTTGCTTCCTGGCAGTCCCATGGTTTTGCCTGTTACCGTGCTTCCTGGCGTTGGTCCTGGTTCTGACTTGAGCCTTGGTTCTAGGTGATGCCTCGGTTCCTGCTAGCGTACGGGCGGAAATATGAGCAACCGGGAACTGAATTTGAATGGCTAAACCCGAATAATTGCAGTAAAAAACTGAACTTGAAAAAAAGGCAAATTGATATTGTTTGAAACGATGGATTTAAAAACTGAATCTGAAGTGAATGTATGATCATTTTATTCAGTCATGAAAATTCCAATGATATTCTTTTCATGGACGATGAGTCTGCTTCATAAAAGTTGACTTTTTGTACTGCTTTGCAGTGAAACAAAAGGGGCAAATATCATCTTATTGTTATTTATATCATTTCAGCTATGATTTCATTGTTGGTCCATTTTTGATGTTTAATTGGTTTTAGAATTAAGGCAACAATACCTGCACTGTGAGGAGTCCCTGGCTGGACCCAAACTTTGACAATCCCTGTTCTTAACAATTAAATACTAACGGCGACAAACGTCGCACTGAGGTTTTAATGAGAAAAATCGTGTTCATAATGCATCGAGAGCTAAATAAATGAACAAACCTGCTCTTTGTAGCACAAATGTGAGCCTTCCTCATCGTTGTTAGCGGCAAGTGAGCTAAGCTAAGCTAAGCTAAGCAACCTAAAGGGCTTCAAAGTGCATGGCGACTTGCCCTAAGTCACGCACACGCATCCTTAATGATCATTTCTCGCTAGCCGCCTTCTCATCTGCCATCCACCAGACAGACAGATGCCTTAAACTTCAATACAAACACACACAAACTGTGGTGTCTCGACCTTCCACTAGGGGCACTACGGAAAGGAGTGCCTGATGCGGGGCGTAGAAAAGGCAACAAAGAAGAGATGATGATGAAGAAGAAAGTAGCCTTGACAGTGCTAACTGTCGTGTGCTAACTGGAAAGAAAAGGAATTACAAGCGTTTCCTTGGAAATACAACGCATACACACCTCCTTAAATCCAGTGTGTTCTTTCCTAGTATGGATACAATCGATCGCTTACATTTAAAAATGATTTCAATCGATATATTGAACCTGCCGAGCGCAGATCGATCCAGTTGGATCGCAGGAATATAAATCGATACGTCGATATAGTGACCAAAGGGTGACAGCACTACGAGTGAGGGTTTCGAGCCAGGGTATTATGAGTCATCACCGTCGCGTTCCACCTCTCACCTGTCCGTCTTTGACCTCCCTGAAGCAGTACTTGAAGCCGGCATGTTGGGCATAAACGCCGTCGCCTCGGAGCACCGGCGCCGGAGCCCCCGCGGACCCGGACAGCGTGCCGGACGACAGCGGCCGCGGCGCGGGCACGAATCCCGACACCTGAGGGCATAAACGGCGATCAACACCAAACCGGCTGTCCAAACGTGGAATCGGCCAATCGGAGTTTGGACCTTCATCACCTGGTGAACCTTCACGCTGGCCTCGGGGGGGTGCTGAATGCTCACCTTCACCAGGGATGCTCCAAGGCTTCCTGGGAACACAGAGTTAGCTGGTCAAAGTAGGGTTTTAAGAAACTCCAAAAGGAAAGACTCACCCCCTGGTAAGTCCTGGTTTTGACCCCGCAGCGGCAGCAGAAACTCAGACCGGGTCAGATCCGCATTGGCCGCTATGTCGGACAGGCGGGGAGGCTTGACGATCTCATTGGGCGCCGACGAGGAGGGCGTGGCTCGCGAGGAGGGCTGAGACAAGACGGGGATCTGGCAGAACTTTCCGGTAAAGTTGGAGGGGCACAGGCATCGATCCTTCAGCAGACACACACCTCCGTTCTTACACAGCAGACGACACACAACTACACGAACACACAACAACAACTTTAAACTACTTTGCAGTAGTGTCTCAAGCCTGGGTTAAGGTTTAAAATAGGGTTCAAGCCAGTGTTTGAGTTTCAAAGTAGGGTTTCAAGCCAGGGTCAGGCTTTCAGGTCTGTGTCAAGGTTTCAAGTCAGGGTTATGGTTTTAAAGTAGGACGTCAAGCCTGGGTTTGGGTTTCAAAGCAAGGTTTCAAATAAGCAGTTTTAAAGTAGGCTCTCAAGCCATGTTTAGGGTTTCAAAATAGGCTTTTCAGCTATGGTTAAGGTGTGAAAGTAAGGTTAAGTCCCTGTGTTGTTGTTAGTGAAAGTTTTCATCTTCAACACGTGACGTTCCTAACGTGTTTCCTCTCACATGGCTGTCACACCGCAATGTACTCTGGGAAGCGTCAACCTCCCCGGTTGATAGGATACCAGGCCGGCCACGTGATGTGTTGTTGACAGAAAACACCACAGCTATGAAGAGAAGACGTCATACGCCAGCGCAGCCGGCTAAGCGACGTGCGTATGTGGCGGCCATGTTGGTGGGTGTGTGCCTACGCCTACGTGTCGGGCTGGGGAGGATTTAAAAAAAATAATAACAACAATAAATCCAATATCTCAGCTAAGTTGACTTCAAAAATATGTTGACACTGCTTTGAAGCTCTGCCGGGACCCAAACCCCCCCCCCCCCAAAATTATATTATATTACTATTGCACATGGACAGTGTTGGGCCAATGTTAAACTTTGCCAAAAACGACAAAAGAGCGTCTGAAAGTGATTTTTAAGACACTGTTAAATGTGTAATGTACATTTAACAGTGCTTGCACAACGTTGTATGGAACCGTATGCAGCACGACGTGCAGGCATCCTTGTTACTTTGGTTTTGGCGCCGTCCACAACCATGAAATGTGCCGGCACGTTGCCCCCACTAGCTTAGTGTCGCTGTAGGCACGCAGATCAAAGGGTCGTGTCGTTTCTACCTATTGTTCATAGCTATGAGATACACAGCCAATACGCAGGCACGCACTTCCTGGCCAGACACTTCCCGGCAGGAAGTGCTGCTCATGAGCAGATAAGGCGGCCCTATGGAAAGCCGCTTGAGCATTTATTTCATATCGGCTTAAGGTCCGTGTACTAGTAGACTCTTTGTCCTCACTAGTAAGGCAACTCTGCGCACTAGTAGAACGAATATCACGCACTCGTAGTATGACTGTCTCACTCGTGTTTTTTTCCCACGACTGTATGACATTACTGCACACAGGTAGACCGACTGCATGTTACCAGCACTCTAGTACTACTAGTGAAGCACTAGCTGTTCACTAGTAGATTTATATATTGTACTAGTAGCATGCATTTTTCAACTAGTGCACACATTTCCCTCACTAGTAACTTGCATTTCTTCTACTAGTGCATCCTAGCCTTTCTACTAGTATACTCTTTGTCCTCACTAGGATGCACTACAAGTGTGGCTGTCTCTTACTAGTAATGATTTGTTTCCACTACTGTGTGACATGCCTGCGCGCTAATACAACAACTACATGTTACCAGTGAGGCAAACGTGCACTAGTTGACATCTGCTACTACCTTGTCCTCACTAGTAATAATAATTCTGCACACTAGTAGACTAGGGTGATCTAGTAGAACAACTCGGGCGCACTAATCGAACGACTAAGTCTGGCTAGTAACATTATTCCAATACTGCCATCCTCTACTGTACGACATTACTGTGCACTAGTAGAACGAGGATGGACTAGTGGAACTGCATGTTACTAGTAATGCAAAACTGTGTACTAGTTGATAACTGCATGCTACTACTACTACTGGTGACAATATATACTAGTTAGCATGTAGCACTTCACCAGTAGCACTAGTAGCATGCAGATGTCAAACCAGTGCACATGTTTGTCTCACTAGTAAAGTTGTCATTCGACTAGTGCGCAGTAATGTCATACAGCAGTGGAAAAAACATTACTAGTTAGACAGTCATACTACTAGCACGTCCTAGTCATTCTACTACTAAAGACAACGAATGTACTAGTAGAAGAACTAGGTCACACTAATAGAACAACTGTTACGAGTGAGGCAAAACTGAAGAACTGAGGAATTGCGTGGTACTAGAACTACTAGTGACAGTATACAATTGTACTATTTAACGTCTAGGGCGTCACTAGCAGCAGCACGCAGATGTCAACTAGTGCACATGTTTGTCTCACTGGTATCATGGAGTCATTATACTAGTACCCAGAAATTTCACACAGTGGCAGTCGTGGAAAAAACATAGCTAGTAAGACTACGACATACTACGACAGCATCCTAGCTTCACTAGTTGCTGAATAGTCTTACTAGGGAGAGAGAAAAATGTACTTGTAGAATGACTAGGAAGCACAAGTACAACAACTGCATACTAGTGAGACAAAACTGTCTAGTAATTGACAATTGTGTGCTACTGGTACTACTTTGCTTCACTAGTCGTACTAATAGCATGAAAATGTCAACTAGTGCACAGATTTGCTTCACTGGTAACATAGTCAGAATCATCTTTATTCATCTTTAATCATTCTACTAGTGTGCAGTAATGTCATACAGTAGTGGAAAAAACATTACTATTAAGACTAACTACTTAACTACTAGTGCATCCCAGTCTTTCTACTAGTGCGCTGAATAGTCTTGCTAGTGAGGACAAAAAGTGGACTAGTAGAACGACAGTAGAACAACTGTTATTAGGCAAAACTAGCTGACAATTGCACGCTACTAGTAAGACTAGTGATGATATAAACTTCGAGTAGTTAACAGGTAGCACTTCACTGGTCGCGATTAGCATTAGCGCAATAGCGTTTACCATTTTAGGTAAAACTTCAGTTGTTGGACTATTTCTGAAAATGTGCCTGTAAGGAAGACGTTCCTAATTTTGCCGCAGTGTGATGTCACAACTCGGCCGATTTACTAAACTTCTCAGACTATGATTTGGCAGCTTGGTAGGGCGAAGATCCGGAAACACTTTCAAACGACCACCGGACTGCACCGTTACGAAAACGCTAAAAGGTAAGCAGAGCTGCACTGAGTTTTTGGTGCACGCGCAGATCGACATTAGATCTTTGTGTTCTTGGCCCAACAGTAGACGGGGCGTGGTGAACAGTGGTTCACTTGCATGAGACAGGACCGACCACTCAAAACAGGCTCATTTCCACCAACATGAAAGCAGGATATATAATATAATATAATATAATATAATATAATATAATATAATATAATATAATATAATATAATATATATCCCCTTGAGTTATCAAAACAAAATAAGTAATTCCTGCACATGACACCATTTACTTCTGCCACTGAAATGTCCAAAACAATAATAATAATAATAATATAAAGTAGGACAATAATAATACATTTCTTTTGAAATCAAACCCTGATCTTGAAGCATCAAGTTCAATGATGTCATCACCTCCACCATACAGGGGGAAGTGTTTCTAAATCCATCCATCCATTTTCTGTAGCGCCCATCCCAGCTAACTTCGGGCAAGAGGCGGGGTACACCCTCAACTGGTTGCCAGCCAATCGCAGGGCACGTACAAACAAACAACCATTGGCACCTACGGGCAATTTGGAGTCTTCAATCAACCTAGCACGCATGTTTTGGGGATGTGGGAGGAAACCGGAGTACCCGAAGAAAAGCCACGCAGGCACGGGGGGAACATGCAAACTCCACACAGGCGGGGCCGGGATTTGAACCCCGGTCCTCAGAACTGTGAAGCAGATGTGCTAACCAGTCGTCCACCGTGCCTCTAAATGATTAACGCTTTTCAAACGAAAACAAATTCAACTTGAGCTACCAACATGCTTAAATTGCTTTTCCTGGTCACCTGTTGCCAGGCAGAATTCGGGCGCACAATCCCCATTATTCGCCATCGCCAATGTTACCTTGGAAACCTTTCTGTCTCACTTAACCAAGAAAGGAGCGGGAGAGTTGTCATTCGGATAAAGTCACGCACACGCGAAGGAACTGCTGCTAAATGACGGCTGTCAATCAAGTAATAATGTGACTCACACACTCTGAATCTGTCGCCGTCCCGCCGTCCCGCCGCCGGGCCGCTGAACAGGGTGGTCACGTTGCCGCGCTCGCAGTGATTTACACAACGCCGCTGGTCGCAGCGCACCTTGCAGATGGTCGGCGTGAACATCACCCGCACCCCGTCCGCCCCGAGACCCGCCGCCGCGCCCGCCGACTGCCCGTCGGCCGCAACGGAGAAGAAAACGACCACGGACGACAGCAAGCGGACGAGCGTCAGACGCGGCATGATGACTTTTGGGGCTCCTCAGTTCGTGTTTGGCGGGATCGGCATCGTCCGAACGAGAAGAAAGAGGAGGAAGAGGACGGGGTCTGGGTCCGAAGCAGCACGAGAACAAGAACAAGAAGCAGGATGAGAAGTAGATGAAGAAGAAGGTCTAGATCCAAAAGAGAAAGTCTGGTTTCGAAGAAGAAGGTTTGTTCCAGAAGAGAAATTCTAGTTCCAAAGGAGAAGGTCTGGCTCCAAAGAAGGAGATCTGGTTAAGAAGAAGAAAGACTGGTTCCAAAAGAAGAAGGTCCGGTTCCAAAAGGCAAAAGTCTGGTTCCGATAGGAGAAAGTCTGGTTCCAAAGGTCGCGGTTCTTGCACGGCGTGCGTCTCTGCTGCTCTCCGATGGGAGCGAGCGAGCGAGCGTTCTTGCCTTGCAGAGGATCGAATTGAAAGCAGTGAGCCGCTGGGGCTCCGCTCCAACATAAACGCCCCGTCAGGACACGCCCACTCCCGCCGCCGCCCTCCTCCGTGGCCGTCTCCCGGCGCGGCTCGCCAGTGCCGTAAACCAAAGGTCAATGCGGCGAGAGTCTCCCCGCGCGTCTCGCTGATGATGCAAGCAAAAAAAAAAAAACAACAAGCTGAAGAAAACCGAAGTCTTGTAAATTTTGGGCTGCGCACACACACAAGCACTCTTTGTGTTGCCAAGGGTGTGTGTCTGTCGCACACACGCAAGCACATGTGGAAACAAACTAACATGCTGACGCCAGGCCGCGCGCTCGCGCCATCCGGGCACACCTCTGCCATTCCGGCCGTATTTCCGCTCCCGCCGTACGCTTCCCCCGACCAACGCTTGCGGCGTCAACGCCCGCTGTGCGCCTCTCCCACCCGGGCCCGCTCCTGCCGTCCATTTCTAGCCAGGCCCACTAGTGCCGCCGAGCCCCACCACTGCCAGTCAAGCCCGCCGCCCAGGCCCACGGGCACAACCAACTGCCGAGGTGTGATTATGATCAGAAATAATCACAATTTTCTATTTCTAGCAATATTAGCCAGGCGTGTAACTGAGGTCCAATTTGAAAAAATTTTAACTCTCAAGTTTTGTTTGTGTAATTAATGACTCAGATGCCGCAGACATTTTGCGTGCGTGTGCGTTATATCCGAAGAACAATGAGAGTGATTGACAGGCGGCGAGTGTGGAGCGAGGGGGAGTGGCCTGAAAAAGGAATTTTAAAGTTTGTGTTCAAACTTTTTCCGACCGACGGGGTTCCGCGGCATAAAGGAGTCTTGTTCTCGTTTGTGTTTGGCTATGAGCTCACGTCCTGACGCAAACGTTACGCACGGCCACACAAACCTTCCCTCAAAGCGCAAAACAACAACAACTGAAGCCAAGCGCCGAAACACGGCCGAACGCGCCAAAGGAGCGACGTCAACAAACGTCGGCCATCTCGTCGCAGGTGTCATGATCCTGGTTTGCGTTACTGACACTCAGTATTTTCCATTTTCTGCCCACGCCGGAGGGGCGGAGCCTCCGGCGCACAGCTGCTTGGCATCGTGAGGAGTTCAGCGCCGGATAGATGGAAGCTCGTCACCGGAATATTGTTGTTCATTTTCCATTTGCCTGGTCCGGCGTGTGTTTTTGCTTCCACGTTTTTGTTTCCCCTCGCACTCCCCCCAAAAGTATTTCCACTTTTCCTTATGCCTTGTACGAGCTTTTCTTGTGTGTGCTCAAAACAATAAAGTTTATCAATTTGAACATGAAATATCTTGTCTTTGTAGCGTATTCAATTAAATATAGGTCGATCATGATTTGCAAATCATTGTATTGTGTTTTTATTGATGTTTACCACAGCGTCCCAACTTCATCGGAATTGGGGTCGTGAATAAACCGATCAGACGTTCATGCTGGCGTGTTTCATTTGGAAGTTGAGTATGGAAATGTGGCGGTGCGCCTTTTGACTCTGCCAAAGTCCGCACGGCTTTTGCTCTGTCGTCCGTCTGTAGAATGGTTCGCCCCGAACGACTGCAACTCGACGACAAATAATGCAAATAAAAACTATTTTGGAAAATAGCACCTCTGGGGGAAAAAAAAAAAAAAAAAAAAAAAAGGTCGATCCCAAACATATCAGGCAACCGATAGGATTCCGAAGCTAGGTGGAATTGGCAGTATTTCTGCTCAACAGGTAAGTTTAGCACCTCTTTTTCACTTTTAATTGATTTTCCATCCCAAAAAATTCAACTTCAAACACAGAAAGTTAGAGTTATAGTAGCACTCTGTTACAAACACACTAATAACGTAGCAGCCGTAGTTTATGCCGGCAGTGCTATGTGTACGTTTATGTTCACGGTGCAGCACCCGCAGACTCTCATTTGGTTTTCCTTTCTGTCGCCTTTTTTTCCATTTTTTCGCGGGGGAGCAACCAACGCCAAAATAGCTTATGGCAGTACATTCCCGCTCATTCGAGAATTTTCGGGGGGTTGAATTTTCGCAATTTACGGTCTCCTTTATATTGGGAATTTTCACTTATCCATCACAGGTGTGTGTGCAACGCATTCCCACCGTGAAGAATGGGGGCTCACAAAAGTGGGCGTGGCCACGGTGCAGCGCAATAACAGGAAGTGCTGCTACTTGGTGCAAGGATCACATGTCACGAATGGGCCAGCGCGTTTACATTCCTTATCTGAAGCTCACAAAACCCCGAAGCACCATTCCTCAACGATGACATCACCGCCAGCTTGTTTTTACTCCGTGTGTGTGTGCGCGCGTGTTCTGTGTGTGTGCATTATGTCAATCATCAGGAGCGTATCTGCACATTCCTGATTACAGAAAATAACGAATAGGAGGTGAAATGCGTGCTGTGTGGATGTTAGCGTGATTAGCTTAGCGGCATTCTTACAAGATAAACATACAAACGCACACACATCCACACACATTAGGTCACTGGAACTTGTTTATAAAATGACATCTTGGGAACGGATGTAGACAAAATACTGTATATTGATAATATAAAATGGTCAAATGAACAACAACACGGAGTATAAAGGAAAAATGATATCTATTTACATTATTTGGAAAAAGGAAAACACAAATTTCTAACGTTTGCATGAGTGTTTAAAGATGGCGGTGCCAATGTGTGTAACACTGCTACAGCAATGATAAACAATGAAATATCCTGCATATGGGCATTAACACATGTAATCCATCCATCCATCCATTTTCCGTACCGCTTTATCCTCACGCGCGTCGCGGGCGTGCTGGAGCCTAGCGCAGCTATCTTCGGGCGAGAGGCGGGGTACGCCCTCAACTGGTCGCCAGCCAATCGCAGACATGTGTAATCATAAGATTACAAATATATTTGGGTTGTTTTGGTGTGTGTGTGTGGGGGGGGGGGTCGCGTGGGCAGCAGCTTTAGCAGGGACGCCCAGACTTCCCTCTCCCCAGCCACTTCATCCAGGTCTTCCGGGGGGATCCCGAGGCGTTCCCAGGCCAGCCGAAGGACGTAGTCTCTCCGGCATGTCCTGGGTCGTCCCCGGGGTCTCCTCCTGTGTTCGGATAAGCGGTAGAAAATGGATGGATGGATGGATGGTGTGTGTGTGTGTGACTGCGAGGCATTCAATTTTGCGCACTTTGTAGGTTGCCGCTTTATGAAGTTCCGTCCATTTACTGGCACGAGTTTACAAGCAAATCTGCCACATGAAATATGGCAGCTGAGCTAACGCATCAAGCAAATCGCAGCCGGTAAAACCGACGAGTTGGCCGCCGGTGCCGTTATTTGATGAAGTTAGCATGACGTTACCTGCGACTGCGTCGGCGCCTACAGCGACGTCGCCATCGCGGGAGAACGACTTGTGGACGTCGAGCTTCTTCTTTTCCTTCTCGATGTGCTTCATCAGGATGGCGGCCATCTTGTCTCTTCTTCCTGCCGCCGTCTTCTTCATCAGGACGGCCTGAGCCTCACGCAGACTGTCGAGATATGATATTAATCGATTAAAAAAAAAAAAAACACACACACAATTGATAAAGTGATTATTATGATTAAGTGTTTTTTTTCCCCCACATAATTTGAAGAAAACTTCTTGGTCAGTTGACTGCCACGAAATTCATGTATTCATTTGTCTTTACTGTTATGGAATAAAACTTTCTGAAAGTAGGACTTCAAGTGAGGCTCTTTCAGCATGGGAGAGACATTTATACATACAAAACCAAGGCGGAGAAAAAAAATAAAACAATAAAAATTAATAAATAAATGCTCAATGAGAAAAAAGTCCCTCCCCCAAAGTGTCTTCACCATTATGAACCCATTTATATGACAATGACCCCATATCACTACCGGTTAAATATTTAGCATTTCCGGGCTAGTAGCCTTTCTGTGACTTTCTGAGATCTTTGTTTAGCATTAGCATTAACATTAGCATTAACATTAGCATTAACATTAGCATTAACATTAGCATTAACATTAACATTAGCATTAACATTAGCATTAGCGCTGATCACGTGTGAATTGTTTGCGGTCTCCCGCAAGTATTTTGACGTCCGTTCAGCAGTCAACATTCGGATCGTAAAAGTCTTCCTCGAGATTTCCTCAACTTCAGTTGGAATCTTCACCTGAGAAAAGTCGTCTTTGCCGCTCCCGCTGAACGATTAGCCCCCAGCTTCGGTCTGTCTGACGGCGGTCCGGAGTCCTCCGATTCGGGACTCGGGTGCGGACTCAAAGAAGTGGGCGGGGTGAGCTGATTGGCGGGTGATGGCGTCGCCGTGGAAACCTCGCAGACGCCTTTCGTACACCGGGGGGCGCCGCGGCAACGAGGGGGACAACGCCCTGCGGGAGGACACGAGGAGAAGAGACGAGGATGGAGGAGAGAAGGAAAAGAGGAAAGGAGACAAAGGACAAAAGCAAGAAGAAAAGATCATTAGCACAATCGCGTGTGTGCGTTTAATGTGTTAAGAATCGAAATGTGACACGCCAGTCACTACAACATGTTTATTCTTTTAAAAAGAGTCACTTATGGCAAACGAAATCAATGTTGCGTTTGCACAGGTGCGCGCACACACGCACATTCAGTCACGCACGCACACGTGCGTTAAGGGACAGGAAATGATGAACGCGGGTGTGGCAGCCATCTTGGATGTGTGTACTCACATTTGACACACGTGCTGGTCTTCATCCTCGCTACCGGATCTGCACACGCGCCCCATCTGCGCACACGCGCCAACGCACACACACGTTTACAATCTGATTTTTCTATGAGCAAATATGACGATCGTTCAAAGCAGGTGAGAGCTGACGGAGGCGACCGTTACGAAGGTGACGAGGCGGCAAAACGGCGACCTCGGGGTCAGCGCGTCTGCCTCACACTTCCGAGATTCCGGGTTCCATTCCGGCCGTCCTCACGCTCACGTGGGTTCGTCCTTGGCTTCGTGAACGCGACCGGCGACGACCTCGTCGCGACCTCACCGTGACCTCGTCCCACCCAAAATGTTGTCTGAAGTCAACGTTAGCACGTGGACGCTAACGGACGAAAAAGTGGCGGACGGGCCAGCGGAAGCGTTTGGTTTGTCCCGTTTGCGCGTTGTTGACGTTAGCTTGAGTCGCGCCGACCGGGAAGCGCCGCAAAAAAAGCGTGTCAGCATGAGAGAGGACGCCACCTCTCGCCGAGGATTTCATCATTACTCACGGTGTCTTGCTCCTATTGTGCGCGCGCAAACACACAAACACACACACACACACACACATCTTTGTCACTGCTTTCAACGACACTTGAGCATTTTATATAACATTTATTTTAATTATCAATCATTATCACATTTTGTTCTGTCAAAGGTTACACAATCTGATCCATTTTCATATTGGATCAATAACGGTAAAGACAAATACAATTTCGGATGTATCATTTTTTGATGCCGCCTTGGTTTTCTCTGGGTAAATATCTCCCACGCTGAAACAGCCACGCTTAAAGTCCTATTTTCGAAAAGTTCTTGATGATTTCCAATTTTTGTTTTTCATAGCAAAGCCACTGCGATTGGCTGGCGACCAGTTCAGGGTGTGCCCCGCCTCTCGCCCAGAGTCAGCTGAGATTGGTGACCCGTGTGAGGAGAAGCGCTACGGGAAATGGATAGCTGCTTAGTAATGGCAATCCTTGATGACAGAGCAAATTGTGGTGGGCCAATGAAATACACTTCTTGCATAACGGTAAATACAAAAAGCATCACGGTAAAGAAGACAAAGATGGTGTGAGTTGCACAATTGACACCTGTTGCCCTTCAAACTCTGCAAATACAAGTTCATAAATGATCCGAAATACTCCTTAAAAGCCATAACACTCTTGTCGTTATGTAATCAGAATAACGGTAAAGACACAAAATTGTTCTGACGAGGCTGCACGATATCGAGAAGAAAATGACATTTTTGGGGAACCTGGTCATACAGTATATATTGTGATATAGAATAATACAGGGAAACATAAAAACAGATGTGAAAACCAGCACATCTCTCTTTCCCTCTTTGATTTATTGTAAAAAAATAAAGAAATCTGAATTTTCACATTTGAAGCAAAACAAATCAAAGAATAACTTCTTTACTTTTTTGTGCAAATATATATATTTTTAAAATCTTGAATTCAGGATTGGTCCCCCCCAGGGGGAAAAACAAAAATATATATATATTTTTAAAACATTTTAAATTGAAAAGAAGTTGGTGAATAGGTGACTCGTTCGATGCCGAAACGCGAGTATGCAGAGGTCCACTGAGATTAAGTTGCATTTTCATTTGTTGGACAATGACAATATTTCGGAATAGTTCAAGTTGTAACGATTCGATTGTGATTCGCTCGTCATTAGTTACTGTCAATATGAATGCCGATTGGGGATTGGGAATTTCCATAATTCAGCCCTACATAGTTCTCAGTCTATGCACGTTTTCAGTATGGCTGTCACGATCGAATATTTTTACAATTGATTATCCTGTCAGCGGCACGGTGGACGACTGGTTAGAGCGTCTGCCTCACAGTTCTGAGGACCGGGGTTCAATCCCCGGCCCCACCTGTGTGGGTTTTCTCCGGGCACTCCGGTTTCCTCCCCCATCCCAAAAACATGCATAGTAGATTAATTGAAGTCTCTAAATTCCCACTCGGTGTGAATGTGACTGCGTGAGGAGAAGCGGCTCAGAAAAGGGATGGATGGATTATCTTATCAACTGTTCCATTGAGTAATTCCCCAGCCCCACCACCCCTCCCCCAAAACATTTTTTTTTTTAAAAACCTTTTTCCTTTTTTTTTTTTTTTTTTTTAGTAGGAACATGCATTTTTTTCATTGATGAGGAATGGACTTCTATCCGTAGACTGCATATGTTTGTACTGTGTGTATGGTATAAATTCGGTGTACAGAATTTGAGACAACAACAAAATTAGCTGATGCTAAACGTTAGCAATTGTGCGCTAGCGATTACTATTCTAGGTTTAAAAAAAATAATAATGCTAACTAGCATTCAGCTCACTCATACATCATGTTATATGTACATTACAAATCTAACAGTGTCTTAAAAATCACTTACAGACGCTCCTCTGTCGTTTTTGGCAAAGTTTATGAAAAAACTTGAATGGTGGCGCAAACATGGCACTATTACGTTTCGACAACGACTGCAAACCAAAGGTTGTCACTTCACTCGTGTGGCGTTGTAGCTGACGTTTGTTCGCAATTAAAATTTTGTCTCGCGGCACAGCGCTAAAAAATAATACAAAAACGACCAAGCAATTGGACAAATTGGTAGGTTTTCGCACTTGAAAGTCAAGCTAGCAGTGTATGTGGATATGTGTCATCGTTCATATGAAACATATGCTTCAATTCACATGGAATTCAAGTGACGCCGTTGCTTTGAACCAAAACCGCAGACTTCATGCGTCTTTTTAGGCATGTCTTCTTGAGACTTTCTTGTGGCTCTACTTATGATAGCAACACAGAATTTGGTAAGCATGTCTGAGTCACACTGGCTTCATGGACTAAATAAATAAAATGTATGGTTGGGCACAACTGATCCTAAAATGGTCGCTTCAAACTAAAATAGCAGATTTCCGGTCTTGAGACTTTTTGGTGGGTCTACTCATGACTGACATGTCCAAAATTCATATTGTTAATACTAACTGGACGATTTATTTTTATTATTTTGTGTTAATCTGGTTGGGCGGACATGAGCCATTTGAGCCTAAAATCTCTGCTCCAACCCAAAATGGCAGACTTCCTGTGCGTTTGTAGGCATGTTGGACTCGGACCAGTCGATTGTCATAAATCAGTGTTCAACGTAGATGTCAAATTCTTTACTTCAATTCTAATATAATTTATTCTCATGTTTTACTTGTTTTAGTAGATCCACAAATGTAACCAATTATTTCCTAACATAAATAATTGAGGGATGATGTACTGCATACTGTATAAAATATTGTTTATGACAATAATTTAATCCATTTTTGTTTTTAATATAATGGTGCTAATTAATAAAATAGTTGTTAAATGCATTTGTAAAATTATAAAATATAACATTCATTTTTTATTTAAAATGCATTTAATATCAGATAAACTATAGTTATAATATGCATTATGTATCACATAATATATTAATACATTTTCTTAAAAGTTCAATTTAATTCCAGCATACTATCACATATTATACAGTATATATACTATATATATATATATATATACATATATATATTACTATATTATGTATTTCTGATAATTTAATTATTTAAATAAATAAACGTTAAATGTATTTACAAACTGTTTATTTTACTAGTACTTTTTATTTTATTATGTCCATTTTATTAACTAACCGATTATTTAATAATATGAATTACTGAAACTTAGATAAAATAATCAATACATTAGAGTTAATTTTTTATTTTATTTTTTCCGGGGGGGGTCTGCTAATTTAAATTTAAAAAAAAAAAAAACACTTGTCAGTGTGAAGCAAAGCGAAATATTTTACATCTACATTTTCATTTCTCTTTTTATATTGCATGCGTTATAAATGATAAGTTAACACTTCACAGTTTTTTTCGCTGACTTTCTGCGAGGTGACTTTGTGTGTGTGTGTGCGTGCACGTTGACCTCCCGGCCACTCGCGAACTCACAGGACGCGTCACATTCCGGAGGTGTCAGCATTGTAACACTGAGAAGCTGCTGATTTGCCGCCGACGCAATTGTGATAAACACACTCCATCCGAGGTCACGTTTTACCACATTTGGTCGCAATAGGACAAAATCTGGAAATTACCCGGAAATGGCCACTTCAAACTGAACTGGCAGATTTTCCGTGTGTTTTCGGGTACAGCTTCTTGAGACTTTTTTGTGGGACCCTTCATGATAGACATATCTACCAAGTTTTATGTTGCAAAATTTAACAGGCTGCGGGGGCTGATTTTTTTGTTTTTTCCCTGGTTGGGCTAAACTTAACCAAATGAGCCTAAAATGGCCACTTCAAACCAAAACGGCAGACTTTCTGTGTGTTTTCGGAAATGGTTTCTTGAGACTTTTTGGTGGGTCTACTCATGATAGACACGCCACCCAAATTTCATGTTGCTAAGACAAAGAAGCTTCAGGGGATGAATTCCTTTAACTCATTCACTGCCATTGACGGCTTTTGAAGGCAGTGATTAAAAAAGAAAAATACAGTTGAATACAAGTGAGGCCACTTTGAAGCAAAATGGAAGACTTCCTGTGTCTTTTCAGGCGTGGCTTCTTGAGACTTTTTGGTGGGTCTACTCATGATAGACATGTCTCCCAAAAGCCACATCTTTAAAAAAAAAAAAAAAAAATCCAGTTGGGTGCAGACTTCCTGTGTGTTGTCAAACATTATTTCCAGAGACTGTTTCTACTCATGATGGATACATCTACCACATTTCAAGTTGCAAAATTAACGTGGTTTCACACTGGGCTGAAACCCTTTAAAAGAGAAAAATATTGTCGGCACAAGTGAGGCTAAACCGAAATGGCAGACTCTTTTCAGTCATGGCTGGTTGAAACTTTTTTCGCTGGCTCTCCCCATGGTAGACAACGTCTCGCAAAGTTCTTTGGGGGGCTGAATTTTCTCGAAGTTGCAGCCTACCAAACAAATTCCATCCATCCATTTATCCTGGTTAGGGTCGCGGTGCGCCGGAGCCTATCCCAGCTGACTTGGGGCGAAAGGCGGACGACACCCTGAACTGGTCAACGTCGTCAAATGATTTGAATGTGAGAATGCGACGTCATTCGTAGGATCGAAGGTACAGAAAACAACAGGTTAGTTGTGGCAAATGTTTGGACGCTGACCTCCCCTTCCCGGGCGGCCCCGCCTCCCGCCTCCGTTCCTCCGCCGGCCTCCGCGTCCGCTCCCGGTGTCGGTTCCGGTGCCCGTCGGCGGCGTGCGCGCCGAGCATCCACGTCGTCGTGCAGCACACGCAGAGCAGGAGCACGCGCATGTCGGGAGGAGACTCCGGTTGCAAAGTGCGGCGAGCTTGAAACTCACCCGTCTGGGTGTGAAAGGGGGGCACGCGAGTGTGTGCGGGCGGCCAATAGGAACGCGAGCGACTCGGCCAATAGGAAGCCAGCAAGGGCGGTGACCGACGCTCACGACTGCTCCAAAAAAAGTGGAATGAGCGGCACTAATTATTGGAGACAAGCTAAATACTGTACAACACATCGTTGTTGAACGTAGCGGACATGTATAATTATTGATTTCGGAAATAAGGGCATTGTTTCTGAACACTCACACAATTACCCAATTATATAATGAGAGAAATGACGTAGAGTAAATCCGCGTTAATGAAGCCGTTTTAAGGGGGAAAGCGATGACAGCAATGCAACAAATAGCAGACCTTCAGTCCTTCGGCATGCAGGACTCCTCACCGCCACTAGAGGGAGACGTCGGTGGGCGCGTGTCGTGTGCCGTCAGCGGGCAAATGGGTGTCGCAACTCGCAAGCGCACAGGAACTTGCGACACTTCCTGAGCGCCCACTTGCGCAACTTTCAACGCCATTTGGCGCTCCGAACCCAAAATGGCCCAGCTCGTGGGCGCCCGAGTGCGCATGCGCGCGTGACGCGGCAAGCGTCGGCGATTCGCGGAACTCTTCGGTTGTGTTCGGTTCCGTTCCCGTCCGGACACATGCTCGCGACTCGCGCTCATGTAAGGCAACAAACAATATGCTTTTTGTCTTATTCTGCTCTCCGGCATTGTTATGCTTTCAATGGTCTTGACAAGACAATGATGGGATATTCGATGTACAATTTAGTGACTTTGAAAAATGGAGTTTTAATGAGATGGGTGCGTTTTAATGTACACTTGAGCTATATCGCTTGTCACATTATACATTAGGATTGAATTAAGGGTGGATGTGATCAGCCAAAACTTTTCCACGTCTTTATTGTCCACCAACGTTCAGAAAAGGACGCGTTTCGCTTTTACTCTGCGAATGGGCAACTTGTGTGCTAAATGTGACAAAAGGAATCACATCATGTTACTTACGAGTTGACTGGTACGTACGTACACCCGCACAAATACAGAGTAAGAATATAAATGGCATGTGTCTTTTGAAAGCAAGTAGCACCTGCAAAACACAATCTTTACTCGTCAAGTATCGCCATCCTAAGCACTGTTAAAAGAGCTACTATCGGTGTTCGGCACAAATGTGGTTGAGGTTTGAAAATGTGAAAAAGCTGGACTGAAATGATTCAAATCAACACAACATAGTGTACCTACAAGGCGAAATCAAAACTGTACCGAAGTAAATGTTCGAAACCAAACATTTTGTATTTTCTTTCCCGAAAGCCAATTTTTAGAGGAGGTAATTTTTCAAGAAAAAAAAAGGCAGAATTGGGGGCAAAGGTCAATCTTAAAAGAGGAAAGTCATTTTTGATTGGATGAGAAAAATTGCCATATTTTTCAGAGATTATTTTTGTTTCAAGAAAATCATCAAGAATCGATTTTATGGGAAGCAAGTCGTATTTTCTTTTCATCTTATTTTTGGGGGAAAACATTTTTTCAAGAAATAAGGCATAATAACATTTCTATTTTGTAAGGGAAAATATTGCAATATGATTGGAAATTTGGTGAAGCATTCACTTGACAATCACTTTTGGTCAGTAATCGTTTTTTTGTCACATGATGATGACAACGATGGGATGGGAACACACCTCGCACGAACGCGCATGTTGCGTTCGCAAGGGAAAGTGACGCCCAATCTGTGTGTAGGACATCCTGCGTCTTCCTCCTGGTGTCTTTGCTGGTCGCCACGGTGACGGCGGCCCTCCAGGCGTCCGCTGAGCCACCGGGCGCCTGCCCGCCGCCCGCTGCCGTTGCTTCGACTGAAAACGGACACGGAAGCGAGCCTGCGTTAAAGCGCAAGTAAAGCCTGCATGTCGAAACTTGTTGTTATATTGTAAATGCCCATGTCCTCTTTATCTGATGGCGTTTATTTCAATCCACAAAGTCTTTATTCCCAAAATACTTTTCAAACACCACATTGGGCCACCATTTTTACGTCATTCTGTGTGCAAAAATCGCAACAATGTGACGTCAATCTGCCCCTCCTTCTGACGAAAGTGAGGAAGTGATGTCACAGCTAATGTCGCTACTAGCTAGCTAGCGCATTCCCTTACAGTTTGTTCAAAATGGATCGGTCAAGACCGCAACCGTGTCAGGCTCTCAGCATCAAAGGCAATCGTGCAGATTCATTTTTACCGATTGAGGTGCCTCGGAAAAGTCGTCCGCCGGCTTGCTGGCCGCTAACGCTGATTGATGACCTAGCGCCGTTTCGCAATGACGACGGAACACGATTTGGGGCTAGTGTTGCGTTGATGGCGACAGTACAAGACGTGATAGAAAGTGTCGAGGTCGGGCCGGCCGCTGCGGCGATTGTTTGGGCCGGGAGCCTCCGATGAGCTGCGGAGGCCAACTTCAAAATTAAAGCCTAAAGGCCTCTTTGTACTCGCGCGATCGGCAACGCCCGCGTTGCATCACGTGACCGACAAATTGCCCCGCCCGGCCCGTCTGCGTAGCTTGACGCGCACACGTCAAAAATTGTTGCTGCGCGTCGAACGCCGCGGAGATCATCTCTCGCGATTGGTCCATTTTAGTCACACGCTGTGATGACGTACTCAGCGTGGCCCTCGGTTCCGCATACCATCTACGCCGCCGCCTTCTCGATGGATTTTGCAGCATAATTCAATGTTCTCCAGTTCTGTCAGGTTGGATGGTGAACGTTGGTGGGCAGCCATTGTCAGTACTCTGCCATAGAGCCCCGACTGGTGGAGGGCTACAGTGATGGCTGACTTTCTAGAACTTTCTCCCATCTCCCGACTGCATCTCTGGAGTTCAGCCACAGTGATCTTTGGGTTCTTCTTGACCTCTCTCACCAAGGCTCTTCTCCCCCGATCGCTCCGTTTGGCCGGACGGCCGGCTCTAGGAAGGGTTCTGGTCGTCCCAAACGGTTTCCATTTCAGGATTACGGAGGCCACTGCGCTCTTAGGAACCTTAAGTGGAGCAGAATTTTTTTTTTGTAACCATGGCCAGCTCTGTGCCTTGCCACAATTCTGTCTCTGAGCTCTTCAGGCAGTTCCTTTGACCTCATGATTCTCATTTGCTCTGACATGCACTGTGAGCTGTAAGGTCTTATATAGACAGAGGTGTGGCTTTCCGAAACAAGTCCAATCAGTATAAGCAAAACACATTAAAACATTTACCGGTGGATCTCCGTTTCGTACCCTCACCTATGGTCATGAGCTGCGGGTCGTGACCCAAAGAACGAGATCCCGGATACGAGCGGCCGAAATGAGTTTCCTCCGCAGGCTGTCCGGGCTCTCCCTTAGAGAACGGGCGAGAAGCTCGGTCATCCGGGAGGGGCTCAGAGTTCAGCAGCTGCTCCTCCGCATTGAGAGGAGCCAGATGAGGTGGCTCGGGCATCAGTTTTGGATGCCTCCCGGACGCCTCCCCGGTGAGGTGTTTCGGGCACGTCCCACCGGGAGGAGACCCCGGGGACGACTTTTGGCTGGCCTGGGAACGCCTCGGGATCCCCCCGGAAGAGCTGGATGAAGTGGCTGGGGAGAGGGAAGTCTGGGCGTCCCTACTAAAGCTACTGTCCCCGTGACCCGACCTCGGATAAGCTGTAGAAAATGAATGAATGAATAACAAAGAGTGAAAAATTTAAGGGGGTCTGAATACTTTCTGTACCCACTGTATATATAATCGATAATTCTTGGATAAGCAGGGACCAAGCATTTTTGGGTTTCGTCCCCCCCCCCAAAAAAAGAAAAATGTAAATTTAAAATGTAAAAAAAAAACAAAAAGCAAATAACTTTCAAAAATATTTTCCAAAATCCGCAGAGGTGCTGAAGCGCAAGTATGTGGGGGTCTGCTGTACTGTGTGTTTTTCTTTAATTTGTTTTAATTCAAATACAAAAATTCACAAGTCAATTTGACTTACCACCAAGTCGTTCGTAGCACTTGTGTTTTGGTATTTCATGTGTGCGTGCGTGTTTAGGGGCGCGGTGCCACGACCGGGGCGAGTCCGCAGGCGTGCGGGTCCTGGAGGGCGAGGCGGCGTGGCTGCGGTGCCCCCTCTTCCGCCAGCCGTCCCTCTCCAACCTTTCGTCCGCACGCGACCTGCTGTGGTACCGCCTCCTCCCAGGACAACACCTGGAGCCAATCACACACAGGTCAGCAGAGCAAGACATTTTCAATTTTTCACACGTGGAAGCTGACCAATAGCATCCATTTGTGAAAAAAAAAAAAAAAAGGAACCTGACCAAATTCGGACATTTTAGCCCGACACGCGATTTGTTCTTCCGCTGCGTGTCGTGTTGTTGTGTGCACAGTAGAGGGCGTTGTTGATGATGCTGTGACGCGATTGTGTTTTGTGTTTTTGTGGAGCATGTGAATGTGTTGTTGCAACGTGATTGTGTTGTCTAAATGCGTTTGTGCAGTTGTAATGCAATTGTGTTGTAATGTGACTGTTGCTGTGCATTAATGTCGTTTTGTTGTAATGCCATTGTGTTGTACCGTTGATACGTGATTGTGTTGTAATGCTATTGACTTGTGAAGCGATTGTATTGTAACGCACTTGTTGTGTTTGAACGTAATTGTGTATAGATTGTGTTGTGCTATAATGTGATTGAGTTGTGGCAGTGTAATTTGATCGTGTCGTAATAATGTTTTGTGTTGTCGCATCGCAGTGTGCGTCTGAGCAAAGAGGACGACATGTTGTGCTTTCAGCCGGCGGTGGCCGAGGACGCGGGCCGCTACGTCTGCCAGCTATGGTCAGAACCGGCACCGCCTACACACCGCACGGAGACACGCACGCACGCACGCAGGCTCCCCGCATTCCACAATGCTTTGCTCTGACGACCCTCTTGCTCCTCCTCCAGCCACCGCTCCGAGTGTGTCAAGATGGCCGCGCGAGTGAGCGTGCTCCGCCGCCCGCGGGCAGCGCCAGAGGGTGGCCGGGAATGCGACTTGCCGGTCGCCGTGGCGCCCGCTCGGGCGCTCATCCCTTTGCAGGGCGGCGACGTTCTGGACTGCCCCGACTGGCGGGAGGCCCGCCAGATGGCTGACGCCGCGCCCGTCGTCACCTGGTACCACGTGAGGACCGATCGCGACGCTGCGCCACGCAATCGCCCAAAATGGCTCGCCGGGACCCTGGAAACCTGCGTGTGTGTGTGTGTGTGTGTCAGGAGTGCGTGGAGCCTTCGGGCTGGACGAGCGACCGCCAGCAGGCCGGCGCCCGCCTGGAGGTCCACTACATGCTGGACCACTACCAAGGCGTTTACCGGTGCCAGGTGCACTACCGGAGGGCCGGTAGAGCGCTTCACTTCACACGCGGCGTCAACGTCACTGCCGTCTGTGAGCACGTCGCACGCACACACAAACAGTGAAACACACACACGGAGAAAAGGAGCCAAAACACACACACAAATGTAATGGAAAGGTGTGTGTTTGCGTGTGTGGTTTAGCGCCGGTTTTCCTGCCCAAAGAGCCGAGCATCCTGCAGCCGACGGCCGAGCACGTCTTCAGCGTCAAGCTAGGTGAGATGGCGCCTCGGCCGCCTTGTAATGCACGCCGCGCGCCCAGGAAAGCGGAAGAAGGTTTTCGGAGCAGGGCCGCGTGCAACACAAACTACAGCACGTTGAGATTCTTTTTCACATCGTATGGCAGACACTCGCGATGCACCCAAAATGCATTTTCAGTTTTTCCACTGGCCGGCCGGCGCACGCGGGTGTGCGCGCTTGAGAGTACCGAATCATTTCCTATTAACGAGCTTTGCTGGAAATGCAGTCCAATTGACTGAGTATAAAAAGACACATTATTATGATTATTTTTTTGGACTGTCTGACGTTCAATCAGACTAAACTTTTCCTGATCAGTTATGATGACCAAAATGATTTCTACTCGCTAAATGCCAGAATAGTTTTTTTGTAATTATTATTTTATAATGGACAATAGTCACTATCGTAGTGATGATAATAATAGTCAATATTTTTTCATTGCGAGGGTTGGCTTCCGGATCACTCCCACAGTAGGTGAAATCTGGGAAGTGGTGACCGCATATTTTGGGAATAATGTTTTCATATTTGAAAGCTGTATGAACCTAGTAACATCTATCATACACTTATAAACACGTTCTAGTCCTAATCTTTTAAACATACAGTAATGTACAGTAGTACTGTAAATACTAACATGCACTAAATATGCAAACATGCATTTGATCTACTACTCTATTTGTGTATTTTTTATTTAATTTTTATTATTTTATTTTATTAAGTAGGTAATGGCGGTAACGAGTGTACAGTATTTGGGAGTGAGAGTGCGTTTGTCGCGCCACGTACGTGTCGGCGTGCTGCTTCCCGCCAGGCTCGGACGTGCGTCTGGTGTGCAGAGGACACTTCCCCTACTTGGACTCGGCCAACTGGTCCATCTGGTGGAGCGTGGACGGCTACGCGGCGGACCAGCTGGCGGACCCCAGATTCTCCGCAAGCAACCGGTAGCAAACTTCTTGACTTTTTAGCCAGAGTTTGCACATTTGCCGGAGTAAACCGCTCGCGTGGGTTTTCCTGCGGGTATTTTAAAACTTTCTCGACGGCTCGAAATTGTCCATGAGTGGACGTGCCTTTTCGTCTACGCGCGCCCCGCGATTGGCTGGCGACCGGGCCGATAGGGTCATTTTCTTATCGTTTCATCCAATACAACTTGCGTGCTGCCCTTCAAACTCTGCGGATAAACGTGCATAAATGATCCCGACTGCTGGTTCGAGCCCTTAAAGTACTCTTGTCTCGATACAATCGCAATAACGATGAAGGGATGCAATAGTTACGACAATTTGACAAATTCATACATATTCCTTAATGCAACAGGATTTATTTTGCTGCCTGCTACGGTCCACCCATCCATTTTCTTTAACGCTTCTCCTCACGTGCTATCTTCGGGCGACACCCTCTTACAGGTACACCCCGAACCGGTCGCCAGCCAATGGCAGGGCACATAGAGACAAACAATCATCCGCACTCACATTCACACCTACGGGCAATTTAGAGTTGTCAATCAACGTCGCACGCATGTTTTTGGGATGTGGGAGGAAAGCGGAGTGCCCGGAGAAAAGCCACGCAGGCACGAGGAGAACATGCGAACTCCACACAGGCGGGGCCGGGGATCGAACCCCGGTCCTCAGAACTGTGAGGCAGAGGAGCTCACCAGTCGTCCGGCGTGCCGGCGTCTGCTATGGTGTGAATGCAAAATGGCTGCCTCGTCACAGATATCGCAGCAAGATGGCAAGATGCATTTGGGTTTCTTTTCATGGAAAAGCCAAATTCAGCCAGAGGAGAAATAGAGCCCAAAAAAAATGGAATCAAAATTATCAGAAAACGCTGCAAATCCTGAAACTTCATTTGGGACCCAAAAGTGAGAAAAGTATCACTTCAGAATATTGTTTTTCTGAGAAACAACCATGAGCTTTTGTTGAATAACAGCTGCCGAGAATTCAAATCCTCCAATCATGCAAACGAATTGATTTTCAAAAAGGCCGCGATTTTACCGTTACTGATCAAATGATAAGAAAAGGAGAATGATATTCGTCCAAATGCTGAATATCGGCGCCGGTGCCGGCTTGCGTTCAGGCACGTGCGCTCCGACCACGGCGACCGCATCGAGGAGAGCGCCCTGCTGATCCGCGACTTCGCTTCCGAGGACCTCGGCGAGACGTACGACTGCTCGGTGAGGAACCGGCGAGGATTCCAGACGCGAAGAGCTCGACTGGAGGAGGAAGGTGCGAACGGACTCGCTCGGTTTTTATAATATATTAATATTTTTTAAAAGATGGACAAATAGGTGAATCAGCGGGTGTTGAAGCGCGGATTTGCGGGGTGCGCTGGAACTAAAACGTAATCCTCAGCCTTTGAAAATGGTGAAATGTTTTTTTTTCTTTGGGGCTCCAGCGTCGGCGCCGTCGCTGGAGCTGGCTTGCGGTCTGGCCGTGACCCTGGCGCTGTCGCTGGCCCTCTTGGCGCTCTACCGCGTCTTCCGGCTGGAGCTGCTGCTGCTCTACAGATCCCGCTTCGACACCGACGAGCGGCACACGGGTGAGTGACGCCTTCGCTCTCTTGGCCGCAACCGGGAAGGAAAAGTACCGGACGGCGCTCTGAACGGGGCAATCTCGGAAGCGTTCGTTTGCGTGGGAATTTTGGAAACTCGGCAAACCCCGGCTCGGGGCCGGCCGATGAAATGATCGCGATTACTGATCACGGTAAATTTCTGGTCGATTACGGTGATCGGCCGTGAGCATATCTGCTTGAACAGACATTGCTGAAACGTCACCCACAACGGCCAATCCGAGTCGACCTTTTCCTATCCCACTTTGTCTCAGTTTGGATTGTTTTATCTGTAAAACACCAAACTATAACATTTGTTTACAACGTTCACCGTCACAACACGGGTGTTGCTCTTCCACACTTTTAGAATACGCATTTCATCTTGTTAGGCAGCGTCCTCTGCTGGTCGGAGTTACACATTGCACCCTTTTACGCCCTAATACACTTTCCCCCCTTTCTTTAGGTTACATTTTATTTCCCTACATTTGTTGAATAAAATGTTTTATTTTTTCTATCATCTTTTTCATGTTTTTTTTTTTATTTACACTACTCCATAATAAAGTAGTTTTCCGTATAAATGCTTTAAACCTGCAATCCACATTTTTTTCATTTTCACCCAAGCCACTACTAGAGATGACAAAATGCCGATTAACCCTGTCAGCTCTTCGAACATGTCGCTGTATTTTTGCATTTTAGTTTTTTTAGTTTATTGTCTAGCATATACATTCACCACCCAGTTGGTGGTGCGCCGCAAATGACGTAGCGGAAATGAGGCTTTCTGCCAAGCAATATGGGCGGAGCGCGGTTACTACAAAATATGTTTTTTTGCGTTTTTGTGGTGTCGAACTATCATCTAATAATTGCTGTGTCAATGAAAAGAATCATCAAAATTGCCGCAGATGAACCACATCGACCTCTTTTTCGAGGAGCCGCTTTGTTGTAACGCTGAATAGATATTCAGTCTTTGAGGGCTGCATCATGTCAAGTGGTTTCCTGTGCATCGCTAACGCGTGTGCGCGTGCAGACAGCAAGGATTTCGACGTGTACATCTCGTACGCCCGAAACAGCGAGGAGGAGAAGTTTGTCCTGGGGACGCTGCGCAGAGTCCTGGAGAACCATTTGGGATACTCGGTGTGCATCTTTGACCGAGACAGCCTGCCGGGCGGGAGTGAGTTGAACACACACACACACACACATCAATCTTCGGAATGAAGGCTTTGGCCTACAAATAAAAATTTGCAAACAAAAAACATGCAACACAGTATGACAGGGAGTAGTCTTATATTCCAAAACAAAATAAATTCCCTGTTATGACAGTGTGATCGTACAGTGTTATAACGAAAGCCTTCTGATATATGAATAATTTTCCTAACAAAGAACACATTCGCTCCCATTTACGCAGCGTCCCCGAACGCAGCTCGTGCACGTGCGCGGCCGCACTGAATCGGTCGGCAAATACAGCGTTTATGGACGGCTCGTACGGCGTATGCTGCGTTTTGGACGGGTTTTGTCAATGAAAATGAACTTTCGTTCGAAAACCGCTCACAATGACGTTCATCGGGCAGAAATGAACTCATGAACAGTTCACGTCCGCCCAAAATATGAACTAGTGTTCGCTGACCTCGTGACTGCTGATATGAGTACTGTGACAAAATTTGCCAACAACGACAGTCTATCAAAATGCTGAGTTTGCTTGGAACGACCACTTCAACCTGAGTACAACAACTCATGAAGACTTTTGAAAATCGGATGACAGGTTCCAGAGTAATTGAGTTTTTGTTTGCGGCTTTCTGAGGAGTTTTGACCGTCTGTCTTTGACCGCCCCCCAGTGGCCAAGGTGTGCACAGCAGAAAGAGCAGAATAAGGCCAAGACCACCACATTTATGAAAGTAAACAAAGCATGAAAACACAAAATTCAAAGGAAAAGGAGCTGAGGGAAGAATCAATGACATTTTCTGACATTCTAACAGGAAAATATATTTGACATTAAAATTTCCCTTTTAGTCTCTCTAACATCACGTCTTCTAAATTATTTGAACCTTTTCTGCACATTATTGTCTTAATTAACCATTTCAGAATGATTTAATAACCTTGATCTCATGAGCTTTTTAACTATATTAATGAGGCATGCAACTAACGACTATTTGAATTTGGTTGGCCCCACGCAAAATTCATATTTAATGTTTCATTGTTGGGAGATAAATGTAATGATTGACTTCTCTCACCCTGTTTACAATGAGTGCTTTGTCTTTCGTCTTTGTTTCTCTCCCCCTTCCAGAAACTTTGTTCTGTTCGACTGATCAAGTCTGATTCTCAATAAACCTCAATTATAATACCACAGCAGAAGCTTAAAAACTCCACTGTGACACAGTAAAACTGTTCCGGCATAAAAGGATACAGATTTTCCATTCTGCTTGACCTAACAGGACAAAACAAACAAACAAACAAACAACACTTTCGACACTAAACTCATTTCCGTCACTGGCGTTCTAAATCTTGCCATTTTCAAGACTTTCAAATTGTAGTTGCTTCGTCTGTTTTCAAACTTTTTCTGAATATTTATTGCTACGATATTTTATTTGCCTCATACATTGTCATATTTTAAAATGGGCGAAATCGTGGAATCTCAGTCGTTTTTATTTTCTAAATACTTTTACAAATTGAGGTAGAAAGTGTGGCAAAACATGCAAAATGCACGCGGCAGTTGTTGTTCTTCTGGTGTCCCGACAGCCATCACGGACGAGACTCTGCGCTTTGTGGCTCGCAGCCGGCGCCTGGCGCTGGTGCCGGGCCCCGGATACGCCCGCCAGGGTTCCCAGGGCCTGCTGGAGCTCAAGGCGGGCGTGGACGGCCTGGCGGGCGGGCACCTGCGCCTCATCCTGATCCAGTACGAGCCCGTGCGGCGGCAGGAGTGGGTGCGCGAGCTGAGGAGGGCGCGCGTGGCGCTCGCCACGGTGCGCTGGCGCGGCGATCGATCGCGCGAGTTGACCTCGCGCTTCTGGAAGAAGCTGCGGCTGGAGCTGCCCGTCAGGAGGCCGCCGGGCACCGACCGGGACGAGGAGGCGGGGCTTATGAGGACGGCCAATCGCCGTCAGTCTTCCCTCTGCGTTTAAGGCTGGCCGGCGGACCGCTTGTTCGCCGTGCTGCTTATCCAAAAACTCCATCCATGCATTTTCTTGACCGCTTCTCCTCACTCAGGTCACGGGCGTGCTGGTGCCTATCCCAGTTTACTGCGTGCGAGAGGCGAGGTACACCCTGAACTGGTCGCGAGCCAATCGCAGGGCACATAGAAACAAACAACCAATCGCACTGACTTTCATATTATACGGTCTTCAGTCAACCTGCCAGGCGTGTTTTGGGGATGGAGGAGGAAATCAAAGTACCCGCAGAAAAGCCACGCAGGCACGGGCAGAGCATGCAAACTCGGGATTTGAACCCCGGTCCTCAGAACTGTGAGGCAGCTGTGCTAACCAGTCAGTCCACCGTGCCACCATCCAGAAACTCATATTTTTTTCATTTTTATTTGTTTGTCCTTTGAAAACTGCTAGGATGAAGACTTTCCAAAAGCCAACTTCAAATGAGAAAAGTGAACTTTGTGCCACATGATCTTGTTATACATTTCCCGTTTATTTCACAACACTCAAGCAGCCAATACAAACCCAGGGGTCGTGTCATGTGACTCCCAGTTCGACACACTTCCGAATGGAACTGGCTTGGAATAAAAAACGGTTTGCTCACTGAATGAACGGACGCTTTCGCCACCCCTCAGCAAGGAAGGCCGCTATTGGCGGTCCGAAACGTCGCCCTTGGTTGATGTTTTTTTATCTCATTGTGTCGTTTTCTTGTTTTTTTTTTAACCTTAGTCACAAGAAGGGTCAGAAAAGCGGTCAAATTGAAAACGGGGCGGGGTCGCTTTCTTGGCCTCTTGGGAAAGTCCCGGCTCCCAACCTTTATGTCACCTTTCCTTAACCTTTGTTGGAAAAGGTCAAGCTTCCTTTTGACAGTGGAAAGGAAAGCACTGTTGAAAACGAACCCGCAAAATATTTACTGGACAATAATATGAAAGACATCTTTTCAAATAATTCACAGATTCTACCCATGTAAAGTGTATTTACGATGATTAACATAAATATAGATACTAAAATGTATTATTTGCACCACTAGACACTGCGAAAGCCATTAAAACCTCAGCTCCATATGTGCTCTTTCTAACATATTTTGCTAATATGATCAGGTGCCTTTTTGGCCACAGACTTACGTCAATCCTGGCAATTGTTTGTGCTCTGTTTTATGAATAAATATTGATGCAAATAAAGTCTCGAGCTTTGTTTTTTTAATTCTGCCCTTTGTCTCTCACTCTCTCTCTCTCTCTCTCTCTCTCTCTATATATATATATCGATTAGGTTTAAGGAATCTGCAAAAACATTCCCACCATGCATTGCTGCTTCCAAACCGAGAAATGCTTCCCCGGCGATTGGCTGGCGACCAGTCCGGGGTGTACCCCGCCTCTCACCCGAAGATAGCTGGGATAGGCTCCAGCACACCCGTGACCCGCTACAGGAAATGGATGGATGGGTGGATGGATTTTCCCCCTCCTCCCCCGCGTACTGTTGCTACGCCTGAACCATCGCGATGAATGAGGATCTCGCGAGAAGGGTCTCCGCACGGGAGACACAAGTTCGATTCCTTCCCGACCGAAGCATAAATAAATGTGACTTCAAATGACAAAATGACTCTTCAATTTTATGCCTTTTTTTTGTAAAAGCAATTCTTTGATCTCCGGGGCAATGTTGTTGTTTTCAGAAAATGAGGACTTCTGAAAATTGTGAAAATTCAACCTGCAATCAATATTTCTGTAAAAGTTGTTTCTTTTGTCAAGAAAAAAGACATTTCCATAAAAACATATAACTTTTGGGGAACGAATACAGAAAATAAAAGATTACATCTGGAATTGTTTTTCTTTAGAAACACTTCCTATGAAAAAAGCCAAGACTTTAAAAACAGATAACATTCTAATAAGAACCTTTAACCGACAACTTTCTCCTCTCTTCATGGGATGCACACACGAACGCTCGTGTCGTTATTGTTTTGAACCAGCAGAGGGGGTGCACCGTTCCTGGAGGTACTGCAATACCAGGTCGATGCGTGGAGTGGACGGAGCAAGCCCCTATTCCATCTCCCAGTTCCAAAAATCAATTTAATATATGGTCCCCGGATAGGGGACGTATCAGATATTAAACTGATAAGAACAGATACTACACTTGATCTTAGCCAAAAGGCCGAGAAGCGATAACACCAGAACGCCACGGGGGACCATTTCACTCCCGACACTACGAGCTACAGTGACGGTGACACACGTCAACTATCGCCAATAAGACATATTTACACGCCAAACAACATCTGCACACAATTTAATTGACAATGGGGACAAACGTGTTGTTTTCCCCCCATTATATGAAACAAATGCTTGGGAAATGCTGGTTCCTGTGGGTCAGGTGACCCACATTGGTCCAATCGGAAAGCAGCAATAAACTTATCTCATACACTGGCGTCACAATGTTATTCGACACGCAAAAAACACAACGGTGGGTTTCTAATTATAATAAACATGCATTATAAATCATAAAGGGACAATTGTGTTGCTTTTCATTCTATAAATGAAAAGAATGCACAGGACGCGCTCATAGGTCACGTGTTCCGCGTCGAACCAACAGTAATTTAGCGATAAACATAACTCTCTCAATAGCGTCAAAATAGTCCTCCACTGCCAAAGAAAACACCGAGTTGTTTTCTTATAACGATGCACAAACGCACTATTTTTGTATAATGTTGTGGTGAAAATCAGTTTACTGTTCGATCGACATTGTTTCGAAAAAAAGACGCGAAATATAGACTACATGTAATTACTTCCTGTTTTTCCTGTTTGGCAATTGAAAAGTCTTACTACCATAGCGCCACCATCGCAGTGGAGGTGAACTACACACACGTATTTGACTTGCATCAATCGCTAACACGTTATTAGGCTGTAATGTGGATCATTACTCCTTTCCCTACTGAGATGAAATATAACATGAAGCAAAAACATTCATATATTTTCTCAAGTGTCAGTCAGGGTATCATACTGGTGTAAAATAGCGTGCGTATGTTGAGGAAATTCAATTGAAGGATGATGCTAATGCTAATGGAGGATTAATTAGTTTACCTGCTCGGTAGAAAGGGACGTATATATCCAATTTACCTTGCTTGAAAACGCCCAACATTTCGAGTATTTTTGTCCGTGTAGCAATATTTTGCGTCAGTCGTCTTCGGCGAAAATCCCAATTTTTCCGCGCTAGCTTGCCCGGCAATTTGCCTTCACGAGGTGACGTTCGCGGTCACGTGGGACGTCTCGGTGTCGTTACGTAAACGAAAAATGCAACAATACAACTTATTTGCAACCAAAAAAAGAAAACAAATCAGCACCGTAGCTATTTTAAAATGGAGACGGACGTCATTAAGAAGGGGATGTATCAGCTTATGTAGTAGTTTGTCGACACACACCACTTGTTTTCAAAGCTGCGTTCACTGTCACCGGGGATATCTCAGAGTCCTTACGAAAAGGGCTTGATTATAAAACATTCCAGATTGGATTAAATGGACTTTTCCGTACTGCAATGTAATTTTACATAAAATATAGTTGAATCCAATGTAATAATTTGAGGCTCATCAATTCAGAAGAATTTCGTAAGGTTATGCTAAATAATGTCTTTCAGATTGCAATCTCATCAATTTTGGGTTACATTCCGTGCGGATTTTGCTTCACTCGCCACACCAACAGGTCCATGTTCCAATATTCAGGCACCTGCCCGTATTTCAACGCCGCAACAACAGGCGCTAGCCGGCAGCCAGCTCGCAAACTAACCGCGGCTCCTCTCGGTCGGCGGACGCATCCGGGGCGCCGCCTCGCCGCTTGTGAATTGAAAGAAGCCAGAACCCGAGAAGTAGCTCTGGATTTGGAAAAGGTCGCTGACCCCTGGCTTGGGGTTAGGCTTGAGGGGGAGTTCGGGTTCAAGGGTGAGGACCGGGGCTAGGGTTGATTTGGAGACAAAGAAGCCAATCAATTTGAAGCGTTTGTGTTGTGTTGAAGCCTGAGCAAAAAGACAAAGAGTCCGGATTTCGGGTCAGGGTTGCGTTCCAGAGTAGTGGGAGACGTGAGCCATTGAGGCCAGTGTAGGGTTAGCGTTAGTTTCATTGGACACAAAGAACCGCAAGCATTTTCAGGGCTTTTCAGGGCCAGAAGAAGAAGTGAGATGTGAGAAGTGTCAACTCATTAGTGTTTTTTTGTGTGTGTGTGAGAACGGTGGCCGGTGGGCGTCGTGCTGTCGGCCGCGTCGAGCGTTCAAGCTGTCGACTTGCGCGAGAACGCTCGTCCGAGGACGGATTGAGTTTCACGTCCGTCCTCCTTAATGAGCCGTCGGCGGAGAGGCCGGACGTGATCTCCGTGTGATCTCGGCGGGATCCTCGCCGCACCCGCCTTCGCATTCCCGCGTTCCGCTCAAAGGCCGGCAATCTGGCCGGCATCTGCGGCCCCCTCGCCGACCGTGTTATTAGCCACAGAGCGCTCGGACCCGCCGCTTCCGTCTCGGGGGAGCGGGCTGGCTCTCTCGGGGGCCCCCGGGGAGATGGCCTCCCCGCCATTGCGGAGTGAGGGCCGGGCGGGGGAGTGGCGGTGGGCTCCGGGGAGCCGTGGACCGCCAACTGTTGGGAAACACGGGCAGGGAGCTAACAAGCTAACATGCTAACGCGCTTCGGCGCAAATGCGTCCGGTCGAATAGTCGGAAATTATGCTTACATTTTAATTCCAATGTAATAATCATTTTGTTAATAATAATAATTAATATATTTTGTTCTGAATTGTCGACACGTTGGGTTAGAGCGTCTGCCTCACAGTTCTGAGGTCCGGGGTTCAATCCCCGGCCCGGCCTGTGTGGAGTTTGCATGTTCTCCCCGTGCCTGCGTGGCTTTTCTCCGGGCACGCCGCTTTCCTCCCACATCCCAAAAACATGCATGCTAGGTTGATTGACAACTCTAAATTGCCCGTAGGTGCGAATGTGAGTGCGAATGGTTGTTTGTCTTTATGTGCCCTCCAATTGGCTGTCGACCAGTTCAGGGTGTACCCCGGCCCTCGCCCGAAGATGGCTGGGATAGGCGCCAGCCCGCCCGAGACCCGTTACAGAAAAAGGATGGATGGATGGGAGGTGGAAGCTCGCTTTTCGGGAGAGAAATCCGTTCCTGAAAGTCTGACTACAACCAAGATCCAAAGCAATATCCTCCGATAACCCCAACAACACCCAAAAATCTAAAGTACATATATTTAAAAAAATAACATTATTGCGACATTACATAAAAAAACACTTGCGTGACTGTTAAATCAGCCATAAGCATGTGGCCCGAGAAAGTGTGGCAAAACGGTCATAATATTGCCAGGCTTTTATTCTGAAGGTCTGACTTTTGGCAGGATGTTACGAATGTTGCCGAGCAGACCGGGAGGTTTGTTATTTTCTCGAGTTGCTAATTGCATTGCGGAATATGCCTTGCCGTCTGTTGAACACGTTATACTAGAGGTGCGGCAATCGATTAAGCGACAACTGATTGGTTATCAAATTATTCAACAAAGATTTTCAGAATGGATTCATCCTTTAGAGACCTCATTTAACTTAAAATATTAATTTAATATTAAAACAATAATTAGTTGCATCCCTATTTTATACACAACTTATGAAATTCTTCAAATGAGCGCGTATCAATTTCGGGAGTTGACGTACAGAGTCACCTTTTTTGTTGTTGTTTTTTGCACGAAAACCACACGGATGTATGAAAACCGGGCCAAAAGTTAGACCCCCCCTCCCAAAAAAAAGGTTCAAAACAGAATCATAGGAAACTGTGGCTTCCACTGTACATCAACATGTTTATTTCTAACTACAACGATTAGCTTAGCAACCTACACACTTGGCTACGGTGGCCTCAGGGAGACAAACTGGTTCTGAGTTAGGCATAAGTGAATGATAATCTATGAGTCAGGTTCCATGAAGTAGTCTTAGGTCTTGGGGTTTGCGTGGCCCATCAAGTCCACCACCCAGGTCCTGGTTTCTGGAGGTGTGTGTAGGCAACCAGGTGAAGTTGTAGCCTCCTTTGGGATCCGTCCTGACGAAGGCCTGCCCCTGAGGGTAGCTGAGGGTCTTCACGCTACTGGCTGGGCTCAGGGACATCGCAAAGGCCAAGTCCGGACGTCCCCCTTCGGGACAATTGACTCGGCATGGAGTCTGCGGGGTACGGGACCAGTTCGGGACCGGATCGCTGAAAGGAGCCTGGCCGAAGCGAGTCTCCTCGGGAAACAGGTGTCCTGGGGGCGGACCGCTGCGGTTTGGAGTGGACGCCGAGAAGGCGGGAGGACTTTGCGGACCTTCGTGGCTGAAGTCTGACCGGTGGCTCTCGATTTTGCGGGTGAGAGGTGAGGACGTGTCGACGGTGGCCGGGTCCTTCAGACCGAGAGTCCTCAGAACCCAAAGGTCAGGCGCAGGTTCGGAGGCGGCGGTACCGGATTCGTCGGAACTGAACTCGGTAGAACTGAACTCGGAGCTAAGGTTCCGACAAACGTGCTTGGTGACCTGAAGGTGGCGCCGAGCGGAGTTCTGGAACCGTCCGACGTGGTACGGCCGATTCCGGTTCAGATTCCTGGTTCTGTCGGCGCTCAACTTCTGCACAACGACAACATTTATTTGTGTTCTGAGTACTTCCTTTCTTCACAGTGTCAAAAACCTGTTTTTTTTTCCAGTCCAGGTGGTACCCTCCCGTTCTGCAGGCCTCCCCTCAAAATTACGCAACACAGTACCGCTACGAATGAGTGGCAATTTGGATTCTTTCACAAGTTTGCTTGAAAAAAAACGAATCCTGAATTTTCTCATTTGAATGAAAACGAATCGAAGTAGCCGATATATTTTATTCTGACGAGGTCCAATGCAGCGAAGCTCTGCGGCAACTTCCGTTGTTTACTTCCGCCGCCATTTCGACTTATTGCGCACGCGTAGTTGTACAATAGCGGAGCCGTCTACCCCGAGACGAACGAAGCGTCCGATGACGAGGAACTGCACGGATATTCTCGGTAGACTGCGACCGCGGCAGATGAATTGGATGAAGTTACGCAAGAATTATTCAACACATCGTGACAGATGATTGACCAGAGCTAGCCAGCTACCGCTAACTACCATCTAAGCTAACAAGCTGGCTTAGTAGAAGCAGATGTTCCTAGCCCGCAAGTGAGGATTTACACATTTACAACACCAAGACTTGTGCAAAATAGACCACGGCCACGATGCGGTGAGGGATCCTGGTTCAAGTAAGCCATTTGAAACGAAAAAGAAGCGTGTTGATTGCGAAAACGCAACAGCCAAAATGCATCATGCATCTTTTATGGTGCTCTGATAGATAGATAGATAGATAGATAGATAGATAGATAGATAGATAGATAGATAGATAGATAGATAGATAGATAGATAGATAGATAGATAGATAGATAGATAGATAGATAGATAGATAGATAGATAGATAGATAGATAGATAGATAGATAGATTTTCAAATACTCAAATGACTGTCTGTTGTCGTACTCGAGCGGCTCCAACGACCGAAGACAAATTCCTTGTGTGTTTTTTGGACATACTTGGCAAATAAAGATGATTCTGATTCTGATTCAATTGTGATTCGCTAGTCATTCGTCACTGTCAAGACGAACAGCGAATGTGGATTTTAGGAGGCGAGTCCGAATATTACAACGCAGCCATTCAAGTTGAAACCGCTCGCAACAGAATTGAATCTACGTTGGACGCCGCGTACTCGCGCTTTGGAACCCGCGGATTGAAATTTTCTGTTTGTTGTTGTTTTTTGGGGAGGGTATGCTTGCTTAATCAAGACTTTATTGTGTTAAAAGCAAGACTTGGTATTTCAATAAATTATTGGAAAATGTCTGTTCGTGTCCGCAGCGAAGTGAAAATATCCAAATTGCGCCCAATCGGCCATTTTGCATGCGACTCGTTAGTGTTTCCGCGTCAGCCGTGAGGCGGTCGCGCTCACACGCGCGACAGGGGTGTGCACACTTTTGTGAGATCCTCCAAGTGGTAATGCGACCGCGAACGGCCGTTTGTCGAAACGTGTCCCGACAGCGAGCGGCGACCGGTCGGTCGTTTACGTCTATCCTGAAAACGGTGTTTGTCTCACTTGGTTTAGGTCGCCGGACGACCGGTCGAGGAATCGGCGCAGTTTGTCGTTCTCGTCCCGGAGGCGACCCATCTCCTCGTCCCGCCGCCGCAGCGCGTCCTCAAGCTGCCGGTGACCGGTCCGTACGCAGACACGCGTGCGCGCCACCTTTAGCATTTAAGCTAGCATATTTGGCTGACAAACACGTGGCGTACCTGTTTGTTCCTGTGCAGGTGAGGCGGCAACTGCTCTGACCACAACCCACCGGCAGGGGGAGACCTGCTCAACACACACGCCTCTGCCACACACACACACACACACAAACGTTTGACATCAATTGAGGCCGAAATACATTAAGAGGTGACCACATCACGGCATAATCAGCAATCAAAATTATAATGAATCAAATGTCAAATATAAAGATCCTGTTTTTCTGGACAGACCCCACACGCGCGCGGAATTGTGACGCGTCTCTCCGGCGTCGATGACGTCACAATGGTCGACAGGGGCCCACGTGGAGGTTAGGGTTTCCATGGAAACGGAAACAAGGGCGGCGCCAAGATCCCTCTTGAAGGGGAGTCAAACATATATGCTGTAGATTATCATTATTAATAATAAAAAGCCAAACATCCCCTTTGTAAAAATGCAATAAAATAACCTGATTAAAAACGTTCCTTATTTGACTAACATTTAAAACGGTCTTTTATTATTGAAATGAAATTGAATACAAATATTAAAATACATTATTATTTTTTTATTTAAATGAAATAGAATAAAACGTACAACTACAATAGAAATAATAACACTGAATACAAATAGAGTTTAAAGAAAACAAAGGAAAACATAAAATAACACAAGATCCCATGAAAATAAAAATGCACATATTTTCCGGGGAGACTGAAATGGAAAGTCACACACACTCTATAAACATCTTTTAAATGTATAATTATGAGCTTACTGTTTTCCTTAAATTCCCTGCTGACATTATGTTTTTTTTGTTGTCTCTGTAAAATAAACAGAAATATAGCTATGCTGTAAATGCTGTAAAAAAAAAAAAAAACGTTCAAATGAGTCATATTTTAACAATCGCTAACGCTGAATGACGCAACTTGAACTTAATTATTTCTTTTTTTTTTTTTTACATGAATGTGCTTCGCGTGCACTGCAAACATTCGAATCATGTTTGCTGTCGGAATCCGCCGACATTTACACTCACCAAACGCACAAATTCTGCTCCGAAGTCAAAGATTCCCAAATCATTTCCAAGCATCATAAATGAAAAACGACAGAATAGAAAAGTCACACATTTCCCGCGAAGCATCAAAGGCACCGACGCGTACGTGAACTCACCCGCGGACACGCGCCACGTGCACGCGCGCACTTCCAAAGTCCCACCGAGTCAATACAAAGAAAAAGTTTGAAATGTTTAAATGCGGAAACATAAGCGAGGAGAAGAGATGAAGAGGGCGCGAAGCTCGCCACGCACACACACACACACACACACACACAGCTCGCCCAATCACATCCAAGGGCTGTTGTGACGTCATGCCTCCACGCAGGTAGGAAAACACCTGAGCAGCAGATGATTTCAACAAATGAACAAAAAAGCGAGCTCATCAAACCACGACGGAGACAACGCCAGGACAGGAAGGACACGAGGAGACGAGGGTGAAGGCGCGCTAGGACACGAGATGAGGACAAAAGGTGACGAGTCAAGGACGCTCAACTCCAACTTGATTTCAGAAACAAATCCAAAACATTTTCTCACATCGCAGCTCGGCAGAGTTTGAGTCCCCCAAAACTGGAATATAGTTTTGCCGAGCGTACACGTGTCAAACTCGCAGCCCGGGGGCCAAATCCGGCCCGCCACATCATTTAATGTGGCCCACCAAAGCAAATCATGTGCAGCAACTTCCAGGATTCTTGCTCAAATCTGTACCAAAATTTCAAATTGTCATATGTAATAAATAATAACGAGATATTACAAACATTTTTTGTTAGCAAGTTACAGTAACTTGAAGAGTCGTTGAACAAACTATTATCCTTGACTTTGGATGTCAAACCCGCTATCGTTGTGTATATGTTTCGAACATGATGAGACAAACATTGATATGGTTTCAGTCACAGTGGCCCTCGCAGGTGAACCGGAACTCTAACGTGGCCCCCCGACAAAAAACAGTTTGATACCCCGGCCTGGTGGAAACCCAGTTTGAGATATCAACATTTTGAATTCGCCCAGTCAAAACTTGATTTTGGATATCCGAAAAGAGAGACGTAGATATCTTGAATTGTGCTGAATTGGCGATATCTTGAAATGTAATTAGTGGAACTCGTCAGAATATACAGGGTGATTGAAAAGTAACTCCCTATTTTTAAATACCGTAATTTCCCCCAAAGTTGACCTCAGAATTCTGGAAAACCCTTCTACCTATGTATAATGCATTTTTACAATGCATGAGTTTGCTTCTACCCATATGATCAAAACATGAAGTAGTATCTGTATTTTGTTAATTTTTTTTGCCCCAAATTATTCTGAAGTAAAGCACTTTATTTGAACGTAATTCTTTTTTTTAGTTTACTTGCTCTTATTTTGAAATTAACAGCCCTACTTTTATTTAGTAAATGAGAAAACACACAGTTATGCTCTTATGTTTGATTACCTGGGCAGAATTTGTAAGATGGGTGCAATTCTTTAAAGAAAACACGAAGGACCAGGCGAAACAGGTTTAATTTTATTTTAATGGGATTCCAATTAAACTGTCAAGCATTTCAGAAAAGCATTATCATTAAACAAAACATAACCATAAAGAAATGAATGATGGTTGTTGTTCAGTCAGTCATATTTAAAAAAACTATTTCACACATTTTCCAGGGTATGTAAACTTATGAGCACAACTGTACATCTATGCAGTCATACATTCCCCATACATTCATATTGGAATGAAATACTTTTTTTTATAACCTCTAGGTGGCGGCATACATTTCTAAAATGTGAACGTTTTTTTTCCCATTTGCCCCTATACCTATGTATAATGCGCACTATTGACTTGACAATTTTTTTTCTTACAAGAAATGAACATGAGAAGAAAGTGTATTGCATGGCGTTTATTTGAAATTGGATATGGGCGCCAGCGTGAGCCAGCACTTTCTCAAGCCGCCTGGGAACCGCGTGAAACTGATTTCGCAAGGAACTCTTGTGGGATGGAAGATGTAACTTCTCGTATTCGCCCTCCAAGTTCTTCCAAAGTCGTTTTCATTTATGTATTTCATTTCCATACATCACGGAACATACACAAACAAAAATGAGAAACATATTACAACATATGAATACATTATAAGCATTTTAAAATAGGGAGTTACTTTCTAATCACCCTGTATTGTAGCGACGGGGAAAGAAACGGTACTCCCAGCATGCTTTGCGGCACCGTTGGTAAATAGTTGTAGCTAACTGTTGCGCTTTTCTCACCTTTGTTTGCAGCCGCTGCGTTTGGCGTCGGGTGCTTTTCCGAAGTCCACTGAGCGACCGTCAGGTGTTTCGTGCACGTTATTATGGGATGGCACAATAACCTTGTGTTCGCCATATGTGCCGATCAAAGTCAGCGGTCACCGCGTGTGTGCGCGTGTCAGACGGGCGTGTCCCTCAGCAGGTGACCACTTTGATGCTTTGGGCCTCTCGTTTTCCAATTAGCCCCCGGGGTCCGCCGGGGTCGGACAAACCCGCGTTTGCCCACGTCCGGCGGCGGGACGCGGGATTACCCAGCGACCAGCTGCTAGCCTCGAGCGGACACCGGACCTCGGGGGGGCGGGCGGCCGGCGAGCGGGCAGGCCCTCATTCTCCCATCTACATTTCCCCACATCCGTTTGGGAGATTTCAAGTGCGTTTTTGCAAAATTCTGAAACCAAGGTTGAACTTTTGGCCCAGAAGTTCAAACGTTATCTCCGGCGCAAACACAACACTATTCATCACCGAAAGAGAAAGCCGGGACGGCACCGGCAAGCGTGGCGGTGCCAGCGTCGAGAACACGGGAACTGGAACTGGAACTGGGGCCTTAGTCAAGGTGGAGGGAATTATGAACAGTTCCAAATAGCAATGAGTCTGAGCACAAACACTTCAGGCTTCTGCTCAATCGCTCAAAAAGTCAGGAAAAGCAATTTGAAATTTGATTGGGCGTTAATTGGAGGTATATGAAAGCGCCGAGTCCCACTGAACATGAGTTTGAATTCGGAACACGGGTACATCCCGGTAGTGCGACCGCAATATCGCACTCACTCCAATCTCAAAAAGATGGGAGTTTGGCTCGGGCATCTGCTTACGATGCCTCCTGGATGCGGGGAAGACCCGGGTCTCGGGATCCCACCACCAGAACTGGACCAAGTGGAGTGAGCACAGATGCTAAATCCCGCCCGCCCCGCCTCCCGTTCCGCCTCCCCGCCGGGAGCCTAATGAGGGCGGGACGGGACAACAGCGGCGGCTGCCGGCAGTCCGCCGACGCGGGCGGACGGCCCGTCGCCTTCATTATGACGTTTTCGCGTCGAAAACAGTCGGGAAACTGCATCGGAACACATGAGGCTAGCCTTCGAGTCACAAACAACTGACAACTTGACCTGTCAATCACACTCATGACACGCAAAGAACCATCAAAGAGTCCTGAGTCCTGAGCCGCTTACGGATAACTAGCTGACGAGCGGTTCGTTTCCGCTCTGACGGTACTTCGCAAAACGCAGCAAGGCAACCAACCTAATGTAACTATTTGTTGAAATTGAGACAAAATAGACTTGAACTAACCTGATGTGTGTGTTTTTGTAAAACGCCCAGAAAATAGTTCGTCTTTTCTGAGGTTACTACTTGAATGAATTCTACAACAAAAACACAAAAGTGTCATGATAGCGTGTGAGCGTGTGAACCTGCCTGGTTAATCTTGAGTGTGTGTGTTGCCCCCTGTGGAGATGAAGTCAAAACAAGCTGGACCGTTTGTTTGACTTCTGCACGCAGAAATTAACAACCCCCTCAAAAACAAGCAAGAAATGCTGCCGCGCGCACACACACCGACTTTGTTCTCTGTTTGGTGCGTACGCGTGACCGTAGGAAAGCGCTGATTAGCCGCGGGCTCGTTGCCGCTAATCTCAGCTAAGCTGAGACGCCTTTGCTGTCCACAACGGTCGCCCGCTGAGAGCTGGAGGCGACGAGAAAGAGCGAGCGAGACAACGCCGACACACCTCCAAAGAACCTGCTGTCAAGCCAAAACTTCGACTCCGTCAAGTGTCAAATTGAATCGCCGAGTCAAACGAACGTTCGTACACTCGCGACACGCCGGTCTGTCGGGGACCCAGAGAGCAAAGAAGTCAACTTGATGTTCCGTTAAGTTGATTTGTCTTTTCCTTTATTTACAAAAGAGTCTGAAAGCGCTTCCCGGACCCAATGCCGATTAAAGAAGAAGGCCGCGGGTTCCGGACTCGAGAGCCTTCTCTATTTGGGCTCCGATACTCTGGAATGTTCGACCCCCGACAATAATGAAACCTTTCCTCGCTTGTTCAATTTCACAACTGGCGGGCGGGCGGGCGCGGCGCTCGGAGTCCAGGCGCACGGCCGCTATGCGTGGACGACACATTCAAATGGCGCCTTGAGATACGAGTTGTATTTGTTCCGCGAGCACGCTCGTCACTAAAATCACTCGTATCGCAAATCATTTTTCCCTCGTTGAAATGAATGCAAATGCCATTGACACGTTCCGGCCTCCCCCCAAAAGCCCAACATACATAAATCAAATGGAAAGACTGGAACAGTTTTTGTCACACTTTTGACTTGCCTTCAATGGACATTGCGCTGTTCCTGCAAATGTGCAAACGCTATCACCAAATCAAATCGATCAATCTCAAGACACGACCGTATGTCCCGTTTACTAACGCTGCTACTGCGAATACTGAAATCGTGTTCGTAATCCCACGATTGAAGCGGTTGAGGGATATTCCCCATGAATGCTTCTCACTTCCAATCCGAGTTTCGACGTCCCGCCCTCATTCCTGCGAAGAATTGTGGTCTTGTTACATTTGCCTACAAACATTATATCGTGCCCATTATTTCCACAGTGCGCAGCGGGAGTAATGACACGTTACCGACACCGCGCGAAAGCCGACAGGGCTCGGGTGTCGCCCGGCGGCATGCCTACCCGCGCGGCGGGCGACATCACCGGCCTGCGAGTCCTCCCATAGGCTGCTCAAGTGAGGCCGCTGCCGGCGCGCGCCAATGCCCGTGCGTCGGAAACGTCTTTTTGTTGAGCTCGAACAAGATGTTCCGGCGGCTGGAGAGATTGGATACTTCCGCCTGCTCGCGTGTGTGTGTGTGTGTGTGTGTGTGTGTGTGTGTATTGTGTTACAATTAAATCCACAAATAGATGAAACATAACCAACACGAGGTCCTGGAATTGAATTGGACGTCCACAAAGTCCATGGAACCAGCAAAACGTTGACTACATGAATGGCTCATATTCCTTTATCACATTGCTCACGATGATGTTGAGCTGAGCGATTCAGAAATTTGAACGATGATTCTCAATTGGGAAGAAAGCGCTTATGTCCACGGCTAACACAAACAAGATGGATATGAACAGAGAAGAGCCACTTTATAGAATCACTGTTATGTTCAGAACCTCGTGATTCAATTTCAATTTAAGGGGGTCTGAATACTTTCCGTACCCACTGTAAGTCAGAACCACAAGGGTAAGGTTTAGAGGCATTTAGTTCAGAACCAGGGATTGTTGACGTTGAAGGGGATTGGATCAGGACCACAGATAGGTGAGGTTCCAGGGACCTCAGAGCCAGAGAGTTGATTGGATTGAAGTCAGAACCACACTAGAGCGTTAAGGTAGAAGAGGAATGAGTTCAAAACCACAGATAGTTGAGTTTACATCGGATTTAAGAGTTACAAACTGGAACGGGACCACAAAAAAGTTCTGCGTGTGCAGAGCCACAAGACGTCCGTCCGGGATAGCTTGGCTCAAAATTTCTGACACGGAGCGGAATCATTTTCTTTCTCCATTGGCTCACGGTGTGGAAGCAGAACCTGCCGAGCAAAGTGGCTTCGTTAGGAACCAGCTGAGGTGACGCACTCTTTCCCAGGTATTAGTCAGAGCCCACATCACTTCTTGGAAAGGAGCAACATGGTGTGTGTGTGTGTGTGCAAATTGGAAACTGATATGAATGCATTCGGGAAAGCACCAGGGAGGAAAAGTGCGGTGCGGCGTGGAAGGACATCGGCGCGACCCGAGAAGGTCGTCGCCAATTAGCCGCCCGGTTATTTCCGTCATTACTGCCGCGTTAGCTGCTATTAATAGCGCAGGTGTGTTTTCTCAATGCGGGCGAGCGAGCGAGACGAGGAGACGGAGGTCGCCGGGCCCCCCCGGGGGGGTGGCACGGCTCGGGCGCCGGTGCCCGTGGCGACACAAACAGCCCAAAATCGCGTCCGCTCTTCGAACCATTCACGGAACACGCAGCACGTAATTCATCGCGACGTGCACCTTCGATGTTTAGCTTTGTGATTCATGTGTTTACGTTACCAGTCGTTTGTTGAATGTATGTGTTATTTAACATTTACTCGCTTCACTAGTATCTAGTTATCCACCGAGCCGTAACACGAGGTCTTGTGTTATGTCACGTTTTCAGCACTTATCTTCAAACACATGTAATGTATTTAGAAACAAAACACGGCTATCGGCTGAGTGCCACTTTAATCGTAAATGATTCGTCACGCTGTAACTCATAACTCGTAACTCGTAACTCGCACGCGCCAGCGGGTGACAGATAACATGTAACATGTTATCCATGTGACATTTTATTTTCACCCAAAAAGTCAAAAATGCACTTTTGGGCTATTTTCGGCAAATACGTTTCGGCAGTGAAAATTGACAGTGAAAAATACGCACAAACAAATTGATGATGATTCAGTTTGTGGTTTCGGTCCGTAACATCCGTCCGAAGATCGGCAAAAATATCGATCTTTGTTTTCCAAAGCAAAAGAAGATGTTAGCACAAGACTTCTTTGGATTCAACACAAAAGATAATCAGCCTGCAAACGTGGAGGACGAGAGAAATTTACTGTTGAGATTTGCGACCATTTGGACAATTTGCGGTTCGACGAGCTCTCGAAACGATTACCCGTAATCGATTATCAAAACAGTTGTCGATTAATTTGATAAGCCGTTCGTCGTGAATCGATCGATTGTTGCAAAATCCTCACAGCTGCTTCAGCTCAAGTCGATCAATGCCGGAGGAGTTCATGTTTTGGCTGTGCGAGCGTCATCATAGTGTTCAAAGTTGGAGGAGTTTTTAGTACGGAGGAGACGAGGACACGAGGGAAAGGAAAGGAGACGAGGGAGGAACGCTGCGGTTGCAGTTCGAGCTAAGTGACGGCGGCACAGGAAGTGAGGTCACGAGGGAGGACGGACGGGCGGGCGGGCGGCTGCTATAAAACCTGACGTGGAGGCCGCAGGCGGCGACACACCGGAGGACACGCTGGAGGTAAGACACGTGCGCGCGCGTCTGTCTCTGCGTGTGCCGTTCCGCTTTTTGTCTTTTCAATTCAGTTTGATCGCTCGACTTTGACGTCGTTTCAAAAAGACTTGCGCTATTCATTGATTGGAGCAATGATTTTTAAAAAGGCCAGTTGACATTTGACCCTTTTTAGACAGAAATCCTCGCAGCTTTTCTGCATGATTTGATGTTTGCGTGTTGGTGTTGTTTTCATATTCATAACAATATTTGGAACTTCTCCTGAAGCGCGGACACGCGTGTCACTCAGCACGTGTCTTAATGTCACGGAATCATTTTACGCAAGAAAATACACAAACTATATTATTTGTCTTGAACCTTTCTTTACCCATGTAAGGCTTATTGAGGAAAGATTGTCTTTTGCCATACCCGGACGTTTTTTGGAAAAAAGAAGAAGAATGTCTTTCCCAGTCTCATAACGTGTATTTAAAATTTTCGCTTGCACGTGATTGAAGTGTTTGCAAGATGACAAAATGTTGCCCTCTTTCCCTCCAAAGTAATCCAATAACGTTACTCAAAATGATTTGAATTATGTGCAAGTGATGAACGTGTTCCAGTTCAGTCAATTCAAAGGGTTGATTTTCCCCAGTGTAAATTTGAATGTCACTTTTCATACAAAATACTTCACATCTGTAATAAAGTTCGGCTGATGTTGAAGATGAAAGTCGGGCAAGACCGGCGCATTTTTGTGAATGGAACAATTGATTTGTGTGTGTGTGTGTGTGTGTGCGCACACGTGACCCTACCTTGTGCGTCATCAAGAATTGTGTTTGATGTTGCCGGCATGTGTCTTTGCCCATGTGTGTGTGCGCGCGTGCGTGCGTGTGTGTGTGCCTCGGGTTGGGGGGGTGTCTAGTTTTTTGGACAGTCAAAAGGCGTTTATTTGCAGGGATGGAAAATGCTAAAATTAGCCGGATGTTGCTGGACAATACTCATCCCCGTCAGCAGAGCTAAAAGTGGACTCTGTGTGTGTGCGTGGATTCTGCTCCAGGTGTTAGCATGCAGCGCAAATGTGTTTGTAGGCTAATATGCTAACAGACAGGCGCTAGGTGTGAAGAGTGACGGTTGTGCGCTCGCTCACAGATGCGCGTGTGCGGCTCGCTGCTCATCATCTGTCTGCTGTCCGTCAACGTGGCCCAGCGCGACGGCCGCCGGCTCACGCTACCGCAACAGGTCGGAAAACACACGCACGCACGCGCGCTAGCAAGATAATTATAGCCAGAGTTTGCAGGGAAACCACTGCGCCCGGAGAAGAACAACCTATCAGAGACAGAAGGCATGACCGCTGTGGTGTCAATTTGCCGTGCGCTAGCAGAAGCGAGGGGAGTGAATTTATATATATATATATATATATATATATATATATATATATATATATATATATCTTGCCCGAAGATAGCTGTAGCTGGGATAGGCTCCAGCATGCCCGCGAGAGGAGAAGCGGTACAGAAAACGGATGGATATTGTTATTTATTGACAATTAATTCCATTTTTTCAATCAATCAATCAAGTCTTGATCGCCAACATGGCGCTCGCCGGCCTGTTCTAATACTTGCGCGCCAGTGATGGGACATTGTGATTTCCTAGGAATGTTGTAGAAGCGATCATTTGAAAATATTAACACTTCAAAAAAGTGGTGCATATTGATATTTATGTCAATGTGTATTCACATAGACAAATATCTCATTATGAATAATCCAACAAAGCGCAAACGCACCTGCAACTAGCCTGATGCCACCCATCTGCGTTGTGTCGTGTTGGCGTTTCCAGCATGTAGACGGCGCCGCCTCCACGTGGTCCGCGCCCGCCTCGTCGGCCCACACGGGCGGTATCGAGCCGCTGCGGGCGGATCGCCCCGCGAAGGCGGAGAACGGCGTGACGGAGCCCAAGAGGAAGGCGAACGCGCCGCCGCCGAATCGGTTGGATCGACTTTCCGCCGGCGCCGCCGCCAAACGTGCGGCCGACGGGTACGGGTCAGAACACGCTGAAAAAAATAGGGGGGGAAAAAATAGTGTGAAAAATCTATATTCTCACAAAACATCTACCTTTAAAAACAATTATAAGACTTGATTCTTCTAAGAAGTTTTTGTTGCAATCACGACTTTAAAAGTTGTAGATTGTCGTCGAGAAAATATTGTGTTTTGGAGAGGAAACACAATATTTCTCGAGTAGTAATCTCATGGAGAGACAGCAGTTGCTTTTTAAGAGAAAATGTACTCACCTTTTTTAAGTAACATCTTTTTTTATTTTTTTAGAAAATTTATTTTTTAGAAAATTTATTTTTTAAGATGTTGTGTAGTACCTGAAGTGTTGTTGTCGTCTGCGTGGCTGTCAGCGTGATTGCGTTGCCACGGCGACGCCTCAGCCTTCCTCCCGTGGACAGGATCGGGATGAGACGCCTGCCAAGCGCAAGAGGCTAGGCAACGCCACCTCTGGCCGCTCGAGGTACCGCATGACAGCGTCGCTCATTTGGACAATGTCACCGAGTAAGCACCGCCTCTTGTCCTAGGCCTCAGCCAATCAGCGACCGCCAAGATCGCCAACCTGGAAGTCCAGCAGTCAACTCAATCTTTGTTATACTTGAAACACAAAATGAATGTTTCCAAATCTGTTCCTGAACACCAAACAATAAATAATACAATAAAAGAGGACTGTATTGTATCAACACATTAAAGAGAATATAAAAAAAAAAAAGGGATTTATGACATGTATTTACCGGACAAATATGCAGTATGCATGTTGGATGTGTGCCTTAAAGGGGCGTGGCCTAGTGAGTGGCATCAGGCGCTGGAGTTGGGTTGAACTGTGGCCAACAGCGGCTCCTTGCGAGTGTACTCATTTTGTATTTGCGTGTTCGACTGACCTGACTGAGGAACAAGGAAGCGGCTGGGAATGAAAACATCTTTGTCGAAACATGCGCCCGACATATTGTGTTATGTTTCTTCTTCCTGGATTTTGCTAGGTCTTGCAAGACTAGATTCGAGATCGGTGGTGTTTGGTCTTGCGTGTCGAGATGATCGGAGCACACCATAAAGAGTACAAGCAGAACTGTTAAGTGATTATTCTTATTGTTTTTAATCTTCACGTGTGGGGTCCGGAGCAGATATACAAATCATTTTGTACCCGGATGTTCCACTGAATTGAGCTAGCTTGTGCTAGCTAACAACAACAACAACACAATTTCTATTCGAGCCTTCAAGTTGGAAGCACAAAGCATTATTTCACAAGTTATTTCCAACTTACCGTTGTGCTTCACGACTGATGTTGTTTTTGTAAGCACATAAGTGTACGTTGCTAATTGCTTCCTTTTCTACTTTTCACTCGCCGGTCGTGGGAATGATTTCCGTTACAATGACGTCACATTGGAAACCTCAACTTCTTATGGTGCGTTTTAAATAAAATATCCATCTTATCATAAGGTTTGGTCAGTATTGACCTCCAGTTTCCATTGTTTAGTAAAACTGATCGTTTATCAGTGTTCTTTTTAAAACCAGTGGATCAGTGTGGTTACTTTAGGTACAATGCGGAATTTCCAGTCACACAGTTTTGTCTGGAGAAGGATTTTTTTGTTTGCTTGTTTGTTTGTTTGAACAGGAAAGCCTCATTGAGAATAATCTCCATTACAAATGTCCTGGTCAAGAACAAGTCGGATACGTCGTCATGGTAACAATCTGTTCATCTTCAGTCTTCCCAGATGTTAAAATGATAGACATGAACAGATCATATAATAACGGTGTCATGTACGTATGCGTGACAGAAAGAGGCCAGTTTTTTTTTTTTGTAATTATTATTATTTTTTTTTTATTAAGAAAAGCATCCTGGACCCAGAACAGAGCACACGAAGGTTCTCCAAGCGGACCTTGGACGAGCTGGGACATCATCAGCGTTGTCGAGGAGACCTGATGTGACATCACTGGTGACTTCCTGTTGAATTTGATGCATCTCTTTCTAGAGACCACTATGCGACACGCTCATCTTTTAGAACACCGCAGATGACATAGTTGAACTTCCGATGACATCGACGGAGACCGTGTGACCGAGCGGCTGGGCTTCACGGATGGCAATTAAAAACGACAGAGCGAGACCTCACTTTTGTGTCGAGCTGCGCCAACCAAACAAACAAACAAACAAACAAACAAAATCAAGAAGAGTAAAGAAAAGAAAAGCAATCCTATAGCGGCATGCGGTTTCCCTCCACGCTGATTTTCACAGCGTGTCCCGTCTTGGTGAGGCGGCGGATGTCTGCGAAGCGACGCATCTGCTTGTCCACCCGGGACATCCCCTTCTTCATGGAACCCTGCGGGGAAACACGGCTTCCAACCTTCAAATTTCAATGTATGATATAAAGTATCATTTAATTGAAGGGCACAACGCACATGAATGAACACCAGTACAATACTTGTGCCAAAGTTAGCAACCGCTAATTTACATTCGTAGTCCCTTGCTAGGTGATTTCAAACATAGACAAGACATGTCAACAAGTACATAAAATCATTCAATAAATAAAACTGGTTCTAAAATGCCTAACTTATGAGCGATAAAGTGCTACTATTGTTTTTGCCATTTTAGATGGAGGTAGCTGGGTTTATTAACAAGAAGTTCCTAAATCTAAACTCAACAAACTTGAGAGTGTAGAGTTCCATTTCGCTTGCGAAACACAAATAGATAAAGCTAACAACAAAATATTACACTACTTGTTGAAGTGAGTAGTTTTTAGTATGACCTAATTTAGACTTTTCCAAATCATTTTCAAGACTTAAACACCTCAAATTGGATAAATATTTTAGGTTTTAAATGTTCGAGGTTGTTTCGAAACGTTGCTTTGATCTCAAATTTGAAGGGCGCTGGGATTCATTTTAGGGGTGCTTCAGCCCCCCCCCCCCCCCCAAAAAACGAGCTACAAAAGCTTAATTAGCGTATGGAGTCAAAGACTCCATACGCTCAACTTGGTTTTTGCTCCATAATTCAATTACGGTTACAGTGCAGTCTCCAAATCTTCCTTGAATAGCGACGATTAAGAATGTGAAAGCGCTCACCCTGCTGGACTCCATCTCCACGTTCCACTTGGGCCGCACGACGTAGTCTTTGTTGGAGGGCATCGGTACTCGGGCCCTGGCGCAGAAGCCCGGGTCGCCCGGTCGCAGCGCTCTGCGGACGCGAGCGCACGCAGAACGATGAGGAGAAGTCACCGTTTCCAACAATACGTCAAGTCATGTGAATGTCTGATGCCAGGATTTGTGCCAATATTGTATGTAGCGCTTTGCCAGCCTGGCACATGTCAGCCGTGTGCGCGCATGTGCTTATTTCTTTTCTGTTCAGTATTACAAAGAAGGCAAATTAACCTTTGTATTGGCATGCTGGATCACAGTTGTAATGATTCTTTTTCTTTTGTAATATGGGATTTATTCTTTGTGTTGTGACTCTAAAAAGTCTTCTCTCTCTGAGTGAAACATTGCCATATGTTCAAAAAGTTTGTGTTTTGAACATGTCTTTACCCAAAATATTTTCGTCACAATGGCATTACCGAGTACTCAAACGTAAGTACGCGCACTCTGCGTGGAGAAAGCGATAATCGGGGCATCCGTGACGGCGACGGAGCCGTCGTCGCTTCTCAAACGACACTTGTTACCACGGCAACAGGAGCAGCAGATCACCCTGAAACAACACCGGCGGTAGAATCTTACTTCTCCTCCCCCGTCAGCTGTTTCTCAAGGTCCCGGCGGGGAGTCTGTCCACCGGAACTGCGCAGACAAAAGAGGAAGACGACGAGGTCAGCGTGGACGCGGACTCGTGCGGTTATTGTCCACTGCCGGCGTGACGTCACGCGAGAACCGCCGGCGACGTCGAGCTTCCGTTCGGGCGTTTGGACCTCCTTGACTTCCGATGGACGCTCGCTTTTCGTGTGACATTCTGTTTTCGACAAGTTTTTTTCTCGGCAAAATTTTGCTCAGTTTTTATTATGTTCAATCCAGGTAAAAGTGACGTTTCATGTTCATTTATCCATTTTGTCAGTCCTATATAATTTACATTGCTTTCTCGATGTTAAAATATAGTTATTCTCTATAAAATGTATTTTTTGGGGTGTCTGGAACAGATGAATTGGAGTCACATTATTTCCCATGGGAAACCTTTCTTTGGTTTTTGTACGATTTGGTTCAAGTCAGACTTTTTGGAATGGATAAAACTAGGGCTGCACCTAATGATTGTTGTCATCATTATTTAATCTGTCAATAATTCAATCAATGACTCGATGATTTGGGTAAACGTTTTTCGTTTTCATCCCTTTATCCCAAAACAGGACGTTGAATCAAATTGAGAGTGCAAAATATGCACCAACATAAATTGATTATGATTCAGTTCCTGGTTTGGTCCCGTCAGAAAAATTTTGATATTTGTTTTCCAAAGTAAAAGCAGATGTTTGCAAATGTCTTACTTAAACACGCAAAGTATAATCAGTCTGCTTTCACGGAAGACGACAGAAATCGGAGAATATTTACTGTTGAGAGGCTGAAAGTCCGACAAGTTGGACAATTTTAAGTTCCACGAGGTATCGAAACGATTCATCGATGATCGAAATAGTTTTGAATTAATTTGATAATGGATTAGTTGTCGATGAATTGTTTCACCTGGAGATTAATAACCAAAACCAAGGTTCCACTGTGTCGCACGCATGTCACACTTCAGACTTGCGACGGCGGACGCGGGTGTTGGAGAACATGCAGCAACACGCCTGTTTCATCACACAACGGTTAGTACAGTGCGAGCAACCCGCTTAAAACTCCTCCAAAATTTGGACTTCCAAATCTTCCAAGTGGGGAAATTCAAGAATAAGGCGAAGGAATGCGAACAAGCAAGCGGCGTGGGCGGCCGACGTGTTGTCCACATGTAAACATGCGCGACGATGGCGATGACAGAACCTGCCGGCTGGAGAGAAGACGTCCGCTTCCTCCGCCCTCTCCGCTTTCCGAGGCCGACTGAGAGGACCGAGACGAGGAAGAGGGGGAAAGAGATGGATGGAGCTAAGAAAGGAGGACAGCAGACACTGGAACGCAGAGCTGGCCGACTCATCCATTTTATCCATCAATTGGAACCTATGTGTCAGGGTGATTTTCTCGCTCTCCATTTTATTTTATTTTTGAAATAAATCTGATTTTTGAGTGGTTTCCTTAGTTGAAAGCGCGTGCCTGCCGATATGCACCGCTTTCGCTAACAACATGGTGGAGCTGGTTTAAATAAGCAGAATCGGTGTTGCGCACTTGGCCATTCGCTCGCTATGTTTAGCGTCTTTCCACCGCAAGCAACTTCAAAGTTATCGGTAAGAACTCTGTAATGCTGTCAACATTGGCACTTGTTCCATAGTTCTGGAAAAAGAAAAATATCCCCCCAAAATTGACCGGGCAGTCATTTTCGGCTTGTTCTCTGATGAAACCTGCATGAAGCCACGGACGACGACGACGACGACGCTTCCTTATTAAACTAGTATGTGCTCAGCGACATCCTTGTGGCTTATATTGAAACCCTGGATTGATTTTTTTTTTTTTTTTTTAAGACAATATCGAGTGCAAATAGTGCTGTTCGATACATTTAAGTCGGCTTGTTTTGTTCAAATCGATGGTTGAAGGCTTCTTGCAGAAGGAAGCGCGTGCGCATTCATTTCCGCCTAAACAAACGGGTTTTGCAGCTCACTGTTGTCTTTAGCGTCTTAAATTAGCGACTGAACATAATTTGGGTGCTGCTGTGTTGACGCGAGTGCGCAACGGTATACGATAAGTTGCCGTGAGCGCAGCTCGTGACGAGAGGGCGGATTCCGCTCGACAGCAACTATATAAAATATGAGTATATATTGCCACGTTACAATACCGGTAGAGTACGTTCCTTTGTCCTATGCAACCAATTCGGTGTCCAGTTCCATCGCTGACGCCGCACCACCGTCAAACGGCAGCGATGATGAAAATTGGCATTCCCAGGGCAATTATACTAATTGACCCATTGCGCCAAAACGGATTGATCTATGCCGCGACTGGTTTCGCAGGGGTCGCCTTGCCTCACCTGAGCAACTCCACGCGACACGAGCCGGCAAAAGACAAACGGCGCAGCCGGGCTTTGCCGTTTGACGACTTATTTCAATTGTTGAACATTGAAAATGTTCATTCATGAAGGATCATCTTTATACAGACTTCCGTCCAAACGTTTGGAGTCACAAATACTTTTAGATTTGAAAGAAAACTGAACAAACACACGATGGATTTTGTGGCCAGAGTTTTGTTGAGCCAAAAACAGCATTCGTTCGGTTTTATTTGAAGGCCCTAATGCGGTGTAGAACGTGACGGTGACGATGTGAGGACTCCAACGTATTAAAGGTGAAAGGTGAAATATTGAGGCAGGAAGTGCGGCCTAGAAACGGGACGTAAGCACCGGTGGCTACCTGAGTCGCCTGCGCTGAGGCATCTGCTGGTCCAGGTCCCGCTGCTGCCGCTCCTCTCGCGTCATCCCCTTGTAGTCGGACGTCAGGCCGAAGATGGGTCGCGACCACTCGTCTGCCACGCACGCAACGGGGAAGGAGCTTGACGGCAAGAAGGAGCGGGAAGGAGGCGGCGGCGCGGCGAGGGGTTCTTACTGATGAGCTTGAGGGCCAGGTCTTTGTTGGATCGCGACTCTTTGGGGTGCTTGTACAGGAACATGACGGCGCGGCCGATCCCGCTGTGCTTCAGCGTCTCCTGACTGACGCTCGGCAGCTGAGGAGCGAAGAAGGCAACGGGAGGGATCACGTCGGGATCGCCACGGGACTCCAGCCGCTGATTTGGTGACTTTTACACGTGTACTCCCGCAAACGGTATATTTCAATGTTAACATCACAGTAACGGTGTCAGCCTGCAAATCCATCCGAGGTCGGGTCGCGGGGACAGCATCTTAAGCAGGGACGCTCAGACTGCCCTCTCCTCAGCCACTTCGTCCAGCTCTTCCGGGGGAATCCCGAGGCGTTTCCGGTCCAGCCGGGAGACGCAGTCTCTCCAGCGTGACCTGGGTCCCGGTGGGACGTGCCCGGAACACCTCAGCGGGGAGGCATCCGAATCAGATGCCCGAGCCCCCTCATCTGGCTCCTCTCAAAGCGGAGGAGCAGCGGCTAAAATCTGAGCCCCTCCCGGATGACCGAGCGTCTCACCCGATCTCTAAGGGAGAGCCCGGACACCCTGCGGAAGAAACTCATTTCGGCCGCTTGCATCGAGGATCTTGTTCGTCAGATCTTGTTCTTCTAGGAACGGAGATCGACCGGTAAATCGAGAGCTTAGCCTTTCGGCTCAGCTCCTTCTTCACCACAACGGACCGATACAAAGTCCGCATCACTGCAGACGCCGCACCGATCTGCCTGTCGATCTCCCGTTCCATTCTTCCCTCGCTCGTGAACGAGACCCCGAGATACATGAACTCCTCCACTCGGGACAGGATCTCATCCCCGACCTGGAGAGGGCACGCCACCTTTTTCCGATTGAGGACCACGGTCTCAGATTTGGAGGTGCCGATTCTCATCCCAGCCGCTTCACACTCTGCTGCGAACCGGTCCGGTGAGAGTTGGAGATCACGGCTTGATGAAGCCAACAGAACCATGCATGTAATACTAAGACGGCCTAAGATGCAATACTGAGGCCACCAAACCGGACCCCCTCTACGCCTCAGCTGCGCCTAGAAATTCTATCCGTAAAAGTTATGAACAGAATCGGTGACAAAGGGCAGCCTTGGCGGAGTCCAACCCTCACCGGGAACGAGTCCGACTTACTGCCGGATATGCGGACCAAACTCTGGCTCCGTTCTTACAGGGACCGAACAGCCCGTATCAGGGGGTTCGGTACCCCGTACTCCCGAAGCACCCCCCACAGGACTCCCCGAGGGACACGGTCGATCGCCTTCTCCAAGTCCACAAAACACACGTACATTGGTTGGGCAAACTCCCACGCACCCTCGAGGACCCTGCCGAGGTTGTAGAGCTGGTCCACTGTTTCACGGCCAGGATGAAAACCACACTGCTCCTCCTGAATCTGAGATTCGACTTCCCGACGGACCCTCCTCTCCAGCACCCTTGAATAGACCTTACCAGGGAGGCTGAGAAGTGTGATCCCCCTGTAGTTAGAACACACCCTCCAGTCCCCCTTTTTACCACCCCAGTCTGCCAATCTAGAGGCACTGCCCCCGATGTCCACGCGATGTTGCAGAGGCGTGTCAACCAGGACAGCCCCACAACATCCAGAACCTTGAGGAACTCCGGGCGAATCTCATCCACCCCCGGGGCCTTGCCACCGAGGAGCTTTTGAACCACCTCGGTGACCTCGACCCCAGAGATCGGAGAGCCCGCCTCAGAGAACCCAGACTCTGCTTCCTCATGGGAAGGCGCGTCAGTGGCATTGAGGAGGTTTTCGAAGTATTCTCCCCACCGACTCACAACGTCCCCGAGTCGAGGTCAGCGGCGCCCCATCCCCACTATACACAGTGTTGATGGTGCACTGCTTCCCCCCTCCTGGTGGACCAGAATGACGAGTGACGTGTCGGCGCCCCGATACGTCTGATCATTTGTAAGATTCGACGCAGAACTTCAGGCTGGTGCGCACTCACTTCCTGCAGGATCCTGAGCAGCTCCTCTCGGATCCGGAGCGCCGGCAGCGATTTGTCGGGAAGCGGGCTGATCCACTCTTTGATGGCCGACATGACGCCGCTGTCGATGAACGTCTCCTTCAGGTCCTGCCTGAGCAGCCGCACGACACAACGTTGGGTTCGGATCGGCTAGCAAATCGATAAGCCGACACTTCTACCGACCTGTCTAATGGCGACACTTCAGAGGCAAATTACTCCGGTGTAATTACTACATTCAAAACCTTTCATAGTTTCTGGACTGTTACTTAATATTTGAATTTTGGGTTTACGTCTGCTGTAATCGATACCATTCAAATTATACACACTGAAAAAAAACACATGAAATAATTCACCGAGTGTGTGTCGCGCACTCTAGAACGACTTTCACTTTTTGAACTGAACTCCATAAATGAAGCTTTTGACATTCTACTTGACTGAGATGGAGGCTAGCTGAACAGTCTCTCAAATCCCCAAAAAGAAGAAATACTTTTTCAGGTGCATGACCACTTGAGGCAGCAGAGTGAGCTTCTTCAGCGCCGGCTTCTTGGCGCTGTTCAGGGTTCTGTCTTCCTGGAACAAGACGAACACAAGCAAGTTGGGACTCGTCAGGCTTCCAGTGATTTGGGAATTTTGCCGGGCCAGACCTCCGCGGCCTCGTTCATCTTGGCGATCATGGCGCTGACCACGTCGTCGGCGTCGCTGATAAACGTCCCGCCGTCTCGGTGGCGCCGCCGCTTGCCGCTCATGGCCTTCTTGCGAGCCAGCATGATGTCGAAGTCGGACATGAAGCTGGTGCTGAGGACACAAGCGGCGAAAAAAGACAATTCAAAGCGATGAAACGCCTCGCCGCCTTTCCCACCGAGGGCCGCTTTACGCAAAGCACTTCAACACGGTTCACGAACAAAATCCATCTTAATCGCAGTTTGAAGTTCTTGGTGGCGACGAAGCAAAAAGGTCCTACTAGCGTAATTTCGGATGATCTTGTTTTCAACTTAAACTGTCACATGTTGTCATCTTTTATATTAAAATACTTAAAATAAGTGTTTCTCATAACATTCAACGTCTGAAAAATTTGCCTCGAATGGAACTTTACTCTTTTTATTAAATACAAAAATTGTGTGCCAATTTTTTATATCATTAAAATAACTGCAACAAAACTAAATAGGTGTCAAATGTAATATTTCTTATTTTAAATCAAAACAATTGACACATTGTTACATTAAACATATTTAAAATAAGTCTTGATAACATTCAACTTTAAAAAAAATGAAATGTAATGTTTTTCTATTTTAAATTTAAGAAATTGTGATCAATTTTGGTACATAAAAATGTGTTATCTTATGACATCCAAATTAAAATTCTAAACAATTTCTAACATTATTCTATGACATTGTTGTATGACTTTTTTTTTTTTTTTTTTAAAGTGCCATCTTGGAACATACATTTTTACGACATTATTGGTAATATTTGAAACAGTGCGCTATCTTCCAACATTTTAACCTTTCAATGTGGGCCGCTTTGAAATATTCCGATTAGAATGTGCGGCGGGCCACAAGCGGCCCCCCGGCCGGACTTTGGATGTGCCGGGTGCACGTGCGACGCACTCTTGGCCTCTGCGCCGGACGCCCTCGTCGGAGTCCGAGTCGTCCGGCTCCCGCCGCTTCTCCTTGGCCTCCTTCTTTGCGCCCTCCAGGTCCTCCTGGTTGAAGCCCTGCACGCACACAAACACGGATGTAGCATTAGCATGTAGCATCTGCTCATTCCTACATATGTCGGACATGCGGGCGTGTGGGCAGACGCACATTAAAAAAACAAATACAATTAAAAAAAATAATAAGGGTATGACGCAAAGCGCATTTAAAAGTAGCAAAAACCTTCATCTTGCTTTAGACTAAAATGGTGGAAATACATTCCTGTATCCTGATGCTAACCAAAACGCATTTTCCTTCAACAAAGTTGTTGAAAATATTTTTTTTTTTGTGTTGCGTAAAGCTGTGAAAAAAGATGATTTCAAAACGTTGAATTCATTAAAAAAATAATAATAAAGCTAAGACTGGCCTTAAGACTTTTGCACACTGATGTATGTGCCATGAATACCATTTTACATGGGAAAATGCAGCAAATAAAAGAAGCACATGAATGTTGACCGAAGTGAATGTCTTGGATGTGCGACTGTCACGCGACGCACGCCGGCCGCTATTGGCGGCCATCGGCGCCGGCAATCTCCTCCGCTCCCAAGATGTCGGTTTTGTTCATAAGCATGAACACATTCAAAATGGTTTCTCGGTACACCAGGGGCGTAGATCGCCTCCGTGTCGCGCTCACCGTGAACTCTTCCTCGTCCTCGTCTCCAGACTCCCCAAAGATGTCTGCGATCATTTTCCTGAAAGACACACACGGACCAGATGGGAGATCTTTGACTTAAGTGTGCAAACTAGCATTAAATCACTTGTTGCCAATCTACTCAAGGTCAATAAACAACAGTGTAAATGCATTTGTGCGACCAAACGCATTTTCCAAATAAAAATGTTTGAAAAATGTTTTTCCCTGCTCTTGCGCAAGAGTCGCGCAGCGATCGACACGGCGATGGTCATCGGGCGGACTCGACGAGGAAAACGATCCCACTCATGCTGTTCCTTGCTTCGCGGGAATTGAAGATCCTCTTTTGGAAAACCAAAAGCGAAACAAAAACTTGCGAGAGGTGTCGGAAAAGTTGCTGCGTCTGCAAGACTGACCGTGAACATGCAAATAGACCCTCTTAGCTTGCAGCCATGTTAGCGAGGATGCGCTTTCAACTACAGTAATTGCAGAAAAGAAAAAGGAAAAAAATCGCACTGGAGCAAAAGAAGATTGGATGTATGTGTGTGTGTGTGTGTGTGTGTGTGTGTATATTGTAGGGATGCGGCTATCAAATATTTGTATTTATTATTGTAGCAGTCGTTTAAGTAGTCGGATACAAATTGATTTTGCATTATTAGACACAAATACCAATACAAAATATGCACGTGAGGTGCGGGTATTATTTTTGTCCACCTGGGGTCAGCGTCGTCCTCTCCTAAACTGTAGTATTGTAGCGGTTGAACGTGTGTGGCTTTAAAAGGCGTGGCCTGGCCTGGCGACTGACATGATAGTCAGCCAATGAGAACGTCAAGTGGCAAACTTTGTGGCAAAGATGTCAACTTTTTATTGATTTATTTTTTGGAATGTAAACGAATTGTTCGAGTTATTCACTCACTCCTCCTGGTTGTCGTCGTCGTCGCTGTCGCTCCCAAAGAGCGCCTTCTCGTCCTTGTCCTCGGCCGCGGCCTCGGCGCGCCCGCCGCCGCCGTCGTCGTCGCTGCCGCTGTCCGAGCCGAGCTCTCGGAGCTTGGCCGCCATGCTCTTATCGATCCCGCCCGACTCGCCGTCGCTGTCGGAGTCGTCGTCGGAAACCGCGCGACTCCTCTTGACGGCTGCGGACACGACCGGAACGGGGATGGAAAACTTTGGATTTTTAAAACAAACCCAATAATAATATTGATAAATAATAAATGTGAAAATCTGGGTTAAAACGATGTAAAATCGTTTCTTTTAACATTAAAACAATTGATTCTGATTTTTAACTAAAATTTAGGGGGAAATTTCACTTGAAACAAATATAAAAACACGCAACAATTTATCAATTAATCAGCAACTAATCAGTTATCAAATTAATCAACAACCACTTTGAAAATTGCTTATTCGTTTAACTTGTCCAAATCCTCGGAATTTGAAAAAGCAGACCGATTATCTTATTATTTGTCTTAATCCAATTCGTCACTTCATGAAAAAAATCATTGACAGATGAATCCATGATTCAATTAATCAGCTGCAGCCCTTATTATATTCATTTAATACTATTACTAATTTTGAGGATACATTTTGCTCTGTTTTAAACAATTATTAAAATACGTTAAAAAAAATAATAATAATTGTTAACTATGTTCAAAAATGTACTTCATAGATATTTCTCCTTTCCTTATTTGCATATTTTACCCGCTGATTTCATGGGACAAACGAATTGAAGAAACCCTCACCCGCTTTGCCAGCCCGCTCGTCTTCGTCGCTGTCTGAGAGGACGGCCTTCTTCCTCTTCACTGCAACGCGAGCATGCAAGCCTTCATCAATGACTGAGTGATTGATTGATTGATCGTGACGCGTCGTTCCCTTCAATCGGGACGTCATCGGTCACTTGAACTTTCCCGCCTACGAAAGGTCGAAGCCTCGGGGGAGGTCTTGGGCGTGTCGAGTGGATTACCTGGCGGCTCGTCGTCGTCGTCGTCGCTGTTGTCCGAGGTTTTCCGCGCCTCCCGCGCGTCTCCGTCACTTCCTGCCACGTCGGGGGCGTCCTTCCCCCCCTCGCCGCCGCCGTCCTCCTTGTGGTCGTCGTCGTCGCTGTCTGACCGCACGACGGCCTTCCGCTCGCCTCCCGCCCGCTCGTCGCCCCCCCTCGGCCGCGTGTCCGACTCGTCGCCGGAGTCGGCCGGCGCCTTGTGTCTGGCCGGCGTCTCCGTGTCAGAGTCACTGTCGGCGGGGGATTTGGCTTTGGCGTCCTCGTTGTCAGAGTCGCTCGCCGCCGCCGGGCCTCCGTCCTCCTCCCTGTCCGAGCCGCTCCCTCTGCGGCGGGCAGAGGAAGACGCCTCGCCCTCCTCATCGTCCGAGGCGGCGCGTTTGACTGGCGCCTCGTCCGCTGACGCGCTCATCCCACGTTTGCCCACAGAGTCGTCGTCGCTGACGGCGGGCCTCGGAGGTTCCTCGTCGGAGCCGCTCCCCCGGTCGTCGCCGCGGCGAACGGGCGCTTCCGCCTCCGAGTCGCTGCCGGCGTCTCGCCGGGCGTCGTCGGAGTCGCTGTCTTCCCGGCGTTTGTCGTAGGACGCGTCCTCGTCGTCGCTGCCCTCGTCCTGATGACGCAAACGATGACGTCGCATCTTCGTTGACCACATACTCACGAATAACATTGCATGCGCAGCAACGCGGTTTCCGAACGACAATTTGACTTGGGTTCGCGCACACTTTAACAAGCAGTCCTTCGTAGCCTTGTTTACATTCACCGCGTCCCACAACGCAACGCGGTTCTCAACGCATACCGTGTGCAAAAAGGTCAAGACGTTGCGCAGAGATTAGCTAGCGAACATGCTGTGCTGTTTCCTCATCATAAAGTGTTTGTACTCATTTCCATAGTGTATTATTTATTTATTTTTAACTCCATACACGCGGGTGAAAAAGCTAAATATAACTTCATTGTGCGACTAGAACGGATTAATTGATTTTGAATTCATTTCGACGGGAAACATGACCTCTGTTCAAGAACGCTTCAATTTGTAAACCCAGCTTCCACTGTACAAGACTCAACGAAATAGACCACATTTTTCAGAAATACACTACTTTTATTGAAATACCGCTTATTTGAAAACATGCGTTTGTCTTGCAAATATGATTTTTGGAATGTACGACTCGTGTAAATCCACAGTCCAACATTGCGCAGAAATGAATTTTGTCTTTTGCTGGGTGGAGACGGTGCCGCCGGGCTCCTTTTGTGCGTCTGCTCATCGAAATCGGCGCTTTCCTTTCTGGTACGACGCCGCAATACAGTTAACGTAATCCCTCGTTTATGGCGACGGTATGGTGTGAATGCGAAGGATGGTTTGTCTAGATGTGCCCTGGCGACCAGTTCAGGGTGCCCAGAGTCGGGCGGGATAGGCGCCGGCACACCCTCGACCCGCGTGAGGAGAAGCGGTACGGAAAATGGATGGACGGAGTTTTTTTTCAGACAGATCCTTTTTGAAATGTGTAACTTTTTCCCCAAGAATATTCACTTTGTTGGGTTTTTAAATACAGTGGAGCCTCCCCAATTTGCAAATCCCCATTGTAAAATTGCCATTAGTTTTCCTGCCAAAGGGCACCGGCAAGTTTGCTTTGTCCCCTTTTCCGGCGGCACACTGTTGCCGTGCTTCTGACCTCAGAACGATGTTTGTTGCTGCTCGCGTCCTCGCCGTCTGATGCCAGATGTTCATCCTGGACTGGAGTTCCGCCTCCGTCGTCTGCGGATCAAAAAGACTTTTGACAAATTTTAGGGGCGACTGGACCAAAAATAATCTCAACGGTGATATGTTATGATAATGTAATATTGTACAGTTTCCTGAGTATTTCCTGGTATTGTACTTAGTAGCGGTCAGACACTTCTTGCCTGCAATAAATTACTTTTCTTTTTTGGGAGGAAGGGGGTAACTAGGTCAAGAAAGGCTTGGTAAAAAAAAAAATAATAATAATAATAACATTGAGTGTAAATGAGATTTCGAATTCGGAGGTAACTGGGTGAGCTTGTTATGTATCAAAGAGGACAAAAGTGTTTACCGGAGTGGCTCCCGGACATGAAGTCGTCCTCTTCTCCGTCCATTTTTCAGACGAAGACGGCTCGCAGTTGAGACGAAAACACGCGCGACAACTATTATGCTATCCACGCTTTATCAACACGGAACTTAGACGAAAAGAAGACAGTTGGCTTCCGCTACCCGCACGGTAGCCGCCGCTTGTTGTAAGAAGAAGGCGAGCCAAAATGGAGCGGGACGGTCATATGCGCATGCGCAAACGTAACCGGCGCCTTATAATGACGCACCAAACAAGAAGCCAAATAAGGCAATCTACCCATAGATATGATGGCGCAAGTGAAACAGCCGGGCTAACCAACGTGCCTACCTGTCGGCCATGTTGGAGAGGTCGACGTTCCCAGAGAAGGCAATGCATGGACACGTAACGTGCTTATTCCGCAATCGATTATTAAGAGGGTTACTGTTTTTCAACCCCAAAGCGTATGATATCAATAATAAGCATTTTTTTTTTAAATGATAAGAATATATTTATTTTTTATTTTTTTCCCCACGTGAAACAGACTCACAGTTCCCTTGTCGTAATTGTACGCCGGCATCGGTGGTCTTTTGGTTTTCTTGCCGTACACACGCGCACGCACACACACACACACACACACGCACGCACGGTGACTTCGACCTCTTAAAAAATACTTGGCTCTCCAAGTACCGTCATCACGACCAACATTAAAATACAGTAGCATAGTAGGTCTAAGTGTTCATCAAAAACTAGACAAATGTTTTATTCCTCATAAAAAGTGCATTTCATAATATTGTAAGCCACTGTGAAAGTAGAGTTTGAATATTAACAGTTAAACACAGGAAAACAATAGTTCATGAAACATTGAATTTAAATGTATCACACAAAAGTTAAATAAAACATTACCTCAATAAAAATGTGAACGCTTCAATGGATGTGTAGTGTACTAAAAATGTAAATACCTGTACAACTGTTCTTAAGCAATTATTTTGCAGACCACGAGAGGGAGCCCGCGAACCACAGTCCGTACTTGTACCACCCGCAGAGAATCACAGTACTAAAGCGTTCCTAACGTGAGATACTGTCAATGACATTTAAAATGCCTTTACTTTTCAGTATGGCTGCATTGCGTCAGTGCAGTAGGTGGCGGTAAGGCGCCATCAAGCTGGTTTGCCAACCAAAGAAGAAGTCGAAGAATGACGTCAGTTACACGCGACTCGGCCACCGGCGAGGAAACGCGTGCTCGGTTTCGCGAAGTACGACAAGACGAGCGAGCAGTCGTCGAAGCCCCCGCGACATGGGCGACAGCAGCCGACCGTGCACCGTGTGGCTGGGCTCGGAGACGGGCATCCTGAAGGGCGTCAGCGTGTCCCGCAGACAAGCCTTCAACTTCGGCGACAGCTCGCAGCTGAGCCGCCAGCACGAGGTCCGGGCGCTGTGCTGGGCCGACGCGGCCGAGAGCGAGCTGCTGGTCGCCGCCGCGGACGGGACCGTCAAGACGTTCAGCCTGGAGAAGGGAGCCTTCACCGAGGCGCGACGCTGCGGCGACCCGGCCGAGGACGGCTCCTTCGTCGGGCTGGCCGTGCTGGACGGCGGCGCGGCCCTGGTGACGTGCGCCGAGGGCGGCCTGCTTCGCGTCTGGAGGGACGAGAGCGGCGAGCCCTCCGCGGAGATCCGCGTGGGAAGCGACGTGGCCCGCATGAGGCAGAACCCGGAGCACCGGCACAAGGTGGCGACCGGCGGAAAGGACAATTGTCTCAAGGTGTGGGACCTGGAGAAACCCGACCAGCCCGTGTTCACCGCCAGGAACCTGCGGAACGACTGGCTGGATCTACGGCGGCCGCACTGGGTCAAGGACACGGCCTTCATACCGGGCTCCGACAAGGTGGTCACCTGCACGGGATTCCACCAGGTGAGTCCTTTGACAATTGCACCGTTTTAACCTTTACCCCCTGCCTCGCCAAAAACGAGAGTCGCAACACTTGGATTTCGGCTCTTGAGCATCTGCGCCTCCCTTCGTTCCCTTCGTTCATTCCTTGTTTGTCTTCATTCTTGTCAAGAATCATTTGTCGTAACGTCGCTTTGTCGGCCAGGTCCACGTGTACGACCCCTCCACACCCCAGCGGCGCCCCGTCCTGGAGGCCACCTTCGGAGAGTACCCGCTGACGGCGTTGTCTCTCCCCGCCGCGGGGGGCTCAGTGGTGGTGGGCAACACGCACGGTCAGGTGGCCGTGCTGGACTTGCGGAAAGGCCTGGTGCGGGGGTGCTTCAAGGGCCTGTCCGGGGGCGTGCGGAGCCTGCAGTGCCACGCCGCGCAGCCCGTGGTGGCGTCCTGCGGCCTGGACCGCTTCCTGCGCATCCACAGCCTGGAGGACCGGCGGCTGCAGCATAAGGTTTACCTCAAATCCCGACTCAACTGCCTGCTGCTCGCCAGCCGAAGCCTGGAGGAGCCCCGGGGGGACGGCGGCCACGAGGTGAAGGAGGAGGAGGGCGACGACGACGTGGACGAGGTGTGGGATGGCATGGAGCGTGTGGGGGAGCGAGAGGAGAATCGCAAGAGGAAAACGTCGGCGGAGGTAGAGGAGATGAACGTGAAGAGGAAAGCACGAGGAGTGGAGGAAGGAGAGAAAACATCCAAAGAGCAAGACGATTCAGAGAGGGAAGCACCGGCAGAGGAGATGAGAGAGAAAATATCTGAGGATCAAGAGGAGAATCCCAAGAAAGAAACACCAGACGAGGAAGAGGAACAGCTGCAGAAGAACACGAAGAAGAGGAGGAAAGCTCAAGCCTGAGAGGCGTTCGGGTTGCGACCGAGTGTGGGACTTTTCACGTCTTAGCTCCTCGGACTGAGAGACCGATGACACGGGCGAGCGTTGCTTGGAGGGATTTGCATAGTTTTGTCATTTTATCACAGCCATTAAAATGTCATTTTGTTGTCGTTGTCTACACCTGCCTGCAACTGCTTTGCCTCAAACATGAACAGGAAGATACAACGGTCCGTGAATGCATCAGTTCGTGGAAAAGGCTTTCAATTTTCAGGAAAGTGGATTTAGTGAAGCTGGGATTTGTCAATCACTTCGAGCAGCGCTTCTCAAACACCTCCAAAAAGTGCATTTTTGGTTCATCCCGAAGCCTAATACGTATTGCAAACTTTTTTGTGACTGGTGCATATTCATACAAAATTATAACCGGCCATATGTTTTTCTTTGTGTTTTTAAATGTTTATTACACAATAGTATATTAGTAACAGTCAAGGATTAAATGTTTTTATTTTTTTAGCAGCGATTTATAATTCCGCAGTAAGATGACAAAAACAAACATGAGCAGCAGCGTGAGAAGTTCACCTTAAAAACATTTTTTTTTTTACAAAAAAAATCTTAAAGGCAACGCTGCTGCTTTGTAAACACTCGTGAATCTCCCAAGTGATGACGGAGGCGCTTCAAATGAGGCAAGCGTTCCCTTTGTGACAGAGTAAACATGAACAATGTTAGCGGTGAGGCTAACACTTTAAACATTTGGACATAACTTGATTTCTGCCTTCTTTTGCAAACCTGTTCAAAAACAATTATGCGTTTCCACTTTTGACTGTAAAGTTGTGGTGCATGCTGGGTGACAACATCTTAACGTCAAAATTACAAGCAACTTTTGTGTTCTCATAAAGGACGGATGGATAATAAACACACGCACACACACCGCAAACGTATGTAAACACCACAAACATTGAGCTAATTGAATAATTCATGGTTTGTAAAAATATTACTCAAAATATTTGTACCTACATTTAACATTTATTTTATGAAATTAGTAAATCAATTAAAATTAGGTGAATTAAAAATGTAAGAGAATGGACAGATGTGTATTATTTCATTATTATAATAAAGGCATACAGCAGACTCCCGCATACTCGCTCAGCACCAGTGGATTTATTTATTCAAATCTTTAAAAGAACATTTTTAAAAAATCCCAATTTTTTCCCTGTTTTTTTTCTCTTTGTTTTTATTTTTTATGGGGGAACCAATCCCGAAAACACTTGTTTGTGGTTTATCCCCTGCCAGTCAATAAGTTTTGGACTTGAAAAAAATAAAATAAATTGCCAATGCATTACTAATGAGCGTAAATTATCTGCAGATTTTTACTGTTCGCGGTCCAGCGGTCTCGAGCGCCTACGAATAGCGGGCTTCCGCTGTACATTTACCATGTATTTTATAAATAGGTAATTTCATTGTAAAATAGCATTGATTGTGTTTCGTGAAAAATCTGTGAATAATTGATACTCATTATAATTGCATTGGAAGAAAAAAAAACCTTTGAAACCCCTAAATTCTTAAGTACCGCCAATAACCGTGTTCCATGAAAAACGGGGGTTTACTCCCTCATTAAAAAATAAGAAAATGTAGAAAAACAACTTCTAATAGGTAATCCGCAGGTGCCAAACTGCAACTATGCGGGGGTCTCATCTACATTAAATGTTGTGATTTATTTCAATGATTGGTTATTTATAATTCTAAATCATATGATTGAAAAAAAATATTTTGTCATTAAAATAAACGTTTCTATAATAAAAAAAAAAAAAACTTTTACTGCGAATGAACTGACCCATCCGTCAGTTTTAAAAATCATATGTGGCCCTTGAGCATAAAAGTCTTCGGCAACTTTAGTGCGTTAGCATCTTAGCCGGTTAGCAATGCAATTCCAGCCTTCACCTGATGGTGGCGCCACATGAAATAAAAAGAGCTTCATGTAGGCAAGTGCAGTAACGCGATGAAGTGTTTTTCACACTTTTTCTGTTTTCGAGTTCATATCGTCACCGTCGGGCGGAAACGTCGTATGTCCGAAAATGCTCAAGGGCCACATTTGATTTTGTGAAAGTAACAGACAGCACATGGTCTGTTACTTTCACAAAGGATTAACCCATTGAAAGTGTTAAATAGTTTGACAACAAATCTATTCACTCTTTGACTGTCCGAGAAGTGTCGTAAAACTCCGCCTCTTCCCTCACTCTGCGGGAGCCGCGCGGCATTACGTCGCCTCAAGATTGAAAATCTCCTGGGCGGCCGAAGGTTCGTCTGGCCAGCTTCTCGGGGTCGTGCGACGCCATGTCGCTGAAGTCTCTGAAAATGTCCTGAAAGGTTTGGTCGTCTCCTGGAAGGATCCAAACGGACGGCGCTGAGCAAATGTCAAAACCGAACGTTCCAAGTTTTAGCGGACTCACCCGCAGCTCCGAACGCTCCTTCGGATTCTCGCATCTCCTCGTTCATTCTGGCCATGCGCAGCCTGAAAGCGAAAGCCGAGCAAGAAACACCCAAAAGATGACAATCTTTCGTAAACTACCATTTCACACATTGAAGGGAACATATCATTTGTGATCCGAGTATGGTGGGGGGGAACCTGCTGCCCCACTGTGGCATCACAATCGGGCTAATTTACATAACCCCGCCCACACAAGAGTTTCTTCGCCCGTGACTTGGAGGCTGAAGGTTCAGAGCCACTTTCAAGTGATGGTCAGAGTCCAGTTGCTAGAATGCAGAGAAGCATTATCATGCCAAAGGCAATAGGTAAGCAGAGCTGCAGTGCTAGCACCGATTAGCATTAGCTAACAGTGTTAGGAGCGTTAGCGTCTGATCAGCGGCGGACACTTGAAGGTCAACCTCCGACAAGGTCGAGAAGCACGGCGCGAACCTCAGCAGCTGTCGCGTTTCTCGTCAACTCACAGCGTCACGATGTCCGCGTGCGCCGTCTCCACGGCGATGGCCAGCGGGTCGCGTCCGCCCTCGTCCACCGCGTACTGATTGGCTCCTCGCTTCAGCAGCAGACACACCTGCCTGCGGCGGCCAATGGGAACGTCACATTCAGTCTGTGTGTGAGCTTTTTTTGTCTAGCGAAATGTTCAATGTTTATTTTATTTTGGAGAACGAGCTGTGTTTAATAAATAAGTAAAGGCTGGCACCTTTTCCTTGAATTAAAATGCTGCTGTGCACTTTTACACTAACAACATGGCTGCAAACAGTGGGGCTAGTTTACCGCAGCAGTGGGTGCTTCTATGTGCTTCACTTGACAACTTTTTTCCCCGAAAGGCGACTGACTGGCGGATTTAATTCCAGCTAAGAAAGGGACAGTTAGTCGAATGCTTTTCCACATAGTTCTGCATACGGCGCCCGTTTCTACGTTGTAAAAGCAGTCATTTATCGACATGGTGGAAAATCTTGTCCTGAGGTATGTGCATTTCATCATGAAAAATGTAAATTTGTTAGGAAACGTGTTTGCATATTGTGTGTGTTTTTACTTTTTAAAGAAAAAAAAATCTTTCTGTAATCGCTGTGGAAGTTGATGCGTGCGTGTGCGTGTGCGCATGGAGTGACCCGGTGTGTCCCGCAGTGGCCGCGGCATGGAGAGCTCCTTGTCCTCTTTGGTCTCTGTGGTTGATGTTGGCACCGTTCTGCAGCAGGAACTCACACGCCAACAGCGACCCCTGCAGACGGCATGGAGGAATGTCAGCATCTACTGCCACCTGCCGATTGCTCGTCTCAATTACACTATTCACGTTGAATGGAAGTTTCATTCTCCAGGTCGTCCGAATTTATTCAGCAAAAAAAAGTTGTTATAATAATATGAAATGTATTATCAATTAATTCTGCGAATATTTAGATTTTATTCTTTTTGTTTTTATTTAACCTTTAGTTAGCCAGGAAAAAAAACTGGGAGGCAACAAACCCAGGAAAAGGGTTTGACAGGACAATTCCAACTCATAATATTCCAAAATTTGACTTCTGTTTAAATATTACAACTTTAATTGTTGAACAAATGACTTTGGCTGGCAACCAGTTCAGGGCGTACCCCGCCTCTCGCCCACAGTTAGCGGGACTAGGCTAGAGCGCGCCCGTGACCCTTGTGAGGAGAAGCGCTAAGGAAAATGGATGGACTTTTTTTTTTGCACTGTCCACTTGAAATAATGTCCTTTTTATGAATAAAGGGATGGAAATTAAAAACGTTTTTTTTCCCGTTTTCATCCTGAACTGGTCGCCAGCCAATCGTAGGGCACATACATAGACAAACAATCATTCACACTCAAAAAAAAAAAATTTCTCGTAAAAAAATATTTTACGCTCATTTCTCGTAAAAAAATATTTTACGCTCATAACATTCCCAAAGTTGTTAAAAAAATAGATATGACTATTCTGGTAATATTCCATAGTTGTTAAAAAAAATAACCTCACCCCTTGGGCGGCCCCGATGAGGGCGGTGCGCCCTTCCTCCTGCGCCACGCTCCCGTTCACCGCCGCCCCCTGGGCCAGCGCCGTCACCATGGCGACCAGATCTCCGGCCGCCGCGGCCCGGTAGAGACGCGGGGGCGGCGAGGCATCGACGGCGTCTTGATGCGCGACAACAAATATGCAACTACACGTTAACAACATATATGCAACAACACATATAGGGATATACAAAGTCTACACACTCCCCGTTCAAATGCCAGGATTTTGCGTGGTAAAACCTTTTTCCAGCATTAATGTGACCGATGACCAATTCAACTGGAAAACCAAACAAATCTTTAAAGGGGTGACATCACAAATGAAATGACCTGGTAGCATAAATACGCACACCCTCATTGCAGCGCCTTTGGCTTTTGTTACAGCACTCGGTCTTTCTGGGTCTATTAGTGTGGCTCTTCTTGGCAGCAACACTCCAAATCTGTCCGATTCTTTGCAAGATGAGATCCACAGGCCAGACGTACAAAGAAGTCGGGAGATGGTTGTCACGTGCGCTAAACAGTCAGTCGCTAACAGAAATTCCCACAGCTGGTTTTAAGTGTGTGCTGACTCCCATTAACATGAGTCTGAATGTCATTGGTTAATTCAAAACATGGCCACATGCCCATTTATGGGGGTGTGCACACTTGTGCAACCACATTATTTTGCCTGTTTATTTGTTTACTTCCCCTCTGGAAAAAGTTTTGAAATGATTTGTCTTGGTCTCATTTTTTTAACACCAAAACCCTGCCATTTGTACAGGGGTGTGTAGACTTTTTCTATCCACAGTCAGCGTTTTGTCGATGAACCTCACGTGTGCCGTCATCGTCGCCGTCACGCCTCACAAAGGTCTTGTCCACGTATTTGTCTCGTATCCAGGCCTCCTTCTCAGCGCTGACCGACGGACGACTCGTCAATCATCCAGTATTGATTCGCGATTGGTTGACGTGCGGCGGTTTTTGTTTTTTTTACCGCGGACTCTCGGCGGTGGGTTTGACTCGGGGCGAACACCGCGCCTCGTAAATCCCGTTGACGGCGTCGTTTCCCAGGACGCACAGCAGCTACGACACAAACACGCAAAGTCTTTTGTTACGACATGACGCTTCACTTCATCTCACAAGTGCGGCTTAGCATATCCGAGTTGAAGTTCTCTCGCCACACACCTCTTCTCAATCCAGAAATCACGTCAATGGGACTTGCCTGACAAAGTAGACCCAAAGATCTTCAAAAGCTCGACATCGTGCGGAGTTCTTAAGAAATTCAGGAGCAAACGAGAAAGGAATTCATTGAGATCTAGGAGTGCGGAAAATGTTATAAAGCCCTTTCTGAAGCTTTGGGACTCCAGCGAACCACAGTGAGAGCCACGGTCCACAAACGGTGGAAACATAGAACAGCGGCGAACCTTTCCAGGAGTGGCCGGCCCGACCAAAGTTACCCCGAGGGCGTAGTGACGACTCATCCGAGAGGTCACGAAAGACCCCACGACAACATCCAAAGAACTTGCAGGCCTCACTTGCCTCAGTTAAGGTCGGTGTTCATGGCTCCACCATAAGAGACTGGGCAAAAATGGTTCTGAGACAAAAAGCACTGCTGAGCGAAAGGAACATTAAGGCCCGTCCCAATGTTGCAGGGAAGCGATCTCGATGATCCCCAAGACTTTATGTATACACGTGAGTTTCCCAGATGGCAAGAAGTCTTTTCCAAAGCAAGCTGTTTTTTTAACAACATCGCCACTCGGCAAAGATCCGTCGGCGTTGAGATGGGCGGCGGAACACAATCTTTCTGTGTGTTGAGATTATTAGAGCACACGTCATGCGATACGGCCAAAACTGATCAATGCCACATTTTGTATCTTTATGTTTAGGGACTGTCACTGTTTAAATCCTCCTGTGTTTACCAGGCCTTACATGCCAATTTGTTGTCACTTTCTGACTTTTGTCAAGGCTGGAACCAATTATTCATGTTTACATGATTTCTTATAGCAAAAGGATGTTCAATTTACAAACTTTCCAATTACAAACCTCGTCTAAGAAGCAATTAAGTTGGTAAACGAAGGTTCCGCTGTAACAGAGGCAGGCCGGCGGCCGTGTGAAACAGGACGACTCATTTGTGCGAGTTTCACCTTCAGCTGCTCCGCTTCCCACGAATCCAGCGTGAGCGAGCGCACCTTGGACACGTGGACGCCCAGACTCCTGCACGCGCGTCCTCGCAGCGGTGGGGGGGAGGGTGGGGGGGGGAGAGGGGAGAGAAAAAAACAACAATTGAACAAACTCTTCTTCCTTCTATTAGCACAATCTAATTTATTTAACTTTATTCTCAAAATGTTTATTTCTCGAAAACAAAAACCTTCATTCTGATTTTTTTAAAACAAAAAAAATATATATTTTTAATTTTTATTTATTCTCATAATATATTCTCCAAAAATAAGACTTTATAGTTCTATTTCAAAAAAGAAATATAACTTTATTCATGATATTCAGAATTGTATTATTAAATATTACAAGTTTTCTCTAGAAAAAAGATTACTTTTTTTCACCTAAAAAAAAAATACACTTTCAACCTTTTCAGTATACAAATGTATTCATAAAAAAAGAATAGAACTTTATTCTTGTTAGATTAAATTTGATCCTCATTGTAATATACCTTTTTCTGAAAAAAAACAACACTATTTTCATAATATTACAGTTTCCTTTCTAAATTATGATTTTTCAACAATATTCCAAGTTTGTTTTTGAATAAACCCGATGAGCTCCAAGTGAGTCAAATCCAAATTTTTGGCGTGTGTGTGTGTGTACCGGTGTATCCCGGAGCACTGTATGCACACGGTGACGCCCAAGTTGACGGCGGCCCACCGCGGCTCCTCCTCGCCGCAGTCGCAGCAGCGACGGTTGCCGGCGCCGCGCAAGACCACGGCCAGCGCCGCCGTCCTCCGATGGGCCGCGTCGTCGTCGCCGTCGGGCGGGAGGGGCTCTCGGGGCTGCGGGTGACATTTACGAACGTCGCTATTATCGATGATCGCCGGTCGCGGCGGGTTCCCGGAGCCAATGAGGAGCGAGCGTGCCTGCGTCGACGCGGCTCGGCCTCGCTCTCCGTACGCCGTGTCGATGCTGCCCTGCAACGCGGACGTCCACGCCAGCCTCGCGGGCTCCGAGTCGGCCTGAAGGACGCAACGCCTGATGGGACAAAATGAGAGGTGCGACAACTTTCCTGCTATTTTTAAAAACAGGGGTGTCCCGATGTGATTTTTGAAATGGGAAAACGGTCCGATGTCAGCAAAATAAAACAGACCAAATGCGGTCAAAAATCCGGCGATACGGGAAACCGCTTTGAAAAACGGCCGAACGAGTCGACGGGACACGCGTCATCCAAAAGCGTCCAGTACGTCTGGTCTTTGCGGCTTTCGTACCGTACGTCTACTCCGACTTTTGGTGCCTTCGTGTTGGGTTTTTGGCTCACTTGTGCACAGATATGAGTTGGAAGCAGAACCGTCGGTCCAGGTCCAGGTCCTCCAAAGACTTGACGGCGCACAGTCGCAGGTCCTCAAACAGAAGCACGGGCGCCTCCTGAAGCGGGTAAACGAACCAAGCGTCACCATTTCCTGTCCTCTTACCGATATCGCACGTGTGACTACGACTTTATGACCGAAAACGCTACTTTGTGGGACTTCCTGTAGGTGAGTTGGTTGTCTCTGATGGAGAACCAGCACCTGTACAGGGAAAAAAAGAGATGGATTTAAGAATTAAATGTCATTTTAAAAAGGGTAATAAAGGCCTGAATTTGCTTTTAATCTAAGGTGAAAAACACTTGGGCGTTACTGTCTCGTGTGTGTCTCTACACACAAGATGTTTTCATTTCCCTCTGGATGAGGAAGGTAAAGTATTAAGTATCCAACTTCATCTTCAACACAAGAAGACACGCGACCTCTTCCACGTTTTGGACTTCCTTCGGGAGCGCTTGAAGAGGTAACCTTGGATGATGTCATCGCTTCCGTCACACAGCCTCGCCGGCGTCTCTCCTGAGGCATCCTACACGCACACGCACACGCAATCGGGGGGGGTTTTCTCCCAAAAAAAGACTTCACTTTTGGAAGATTACTTTTTTCCCTCAAAAGCATGTTGTTGTGTTTAAAAAGAATTTTAAAAACTTTACGAAACTTTTTTTTCCCCCAGAGATTTTTTTAAACTGAAAAAATATAACTTCATTCTTTGAAATCGAATACCCTTTTATCTGAAAAGGTTTTTTTCCTCAAAATAATAGAACTTTGTTTTTGAAGATTTTTTGTAATCACTTTTTTCCTTGAAGAAAAAAAAAAAAAAAGACTTTTCCCTGCAAATGTTTGGGGTGAAAATATAACTGATTCTCCAACAAATTACTTTTTTTTTTTTTTAAACTAAGATTTCCACTTTTTCTGGAAAAAAAGAGAAAAGTTCCCCAAAATGTGCGCTGCTTGGGTGGTTGACTCACTCCCTCCTGGACCAGCAGGTGAGCGTTCTCCAGATCTTTCCGCTTGCTCGCGCACTCGGCCGACCGCTCGCACAACTGAGGACAAAGTCAACGGATCGTCTTTAGTAGCGGCGGCGGAAGCAACAACTTACTTGCTGTGCGTGTGCGTTTGCGTGGACCTGCGCGGCCATGACCTTCATGGCGGGCTCCAGATCTCGGAGGAGGTCGAAGCCTTGATGGAAGAAGGTCAGCTGAGCGTTGACCAAGGAGAACACCTCAACACCACAACACAACCTTATTCCACACTAATCATCGTCATCATCACCATAACATCATCATAACAACATCAGAATTATTGTCGCCGGGAAGAAATCGCTGGAAACTTCCAGAAAGAACAAATTGCATGGACAAATGTATTGGGACAAACAAATGTTACGGTTCAAATGTTTAAGTCACGGTTTAAAACAAGGGTTGGGTTTCTTTAAGTAGGGTTTCAAATGACGGCTTCAAAACAGTTTGTGTTTCAGGTGAGGGTTTCAAATCAGGGTTTGAAGACAGGATTAAGGTTTCAAGGTTTGATTTTCAAACATGGGTTAGGGTATCAAATGAGGGCTTCAAGTTCGAGTTGCCGGATGCGAGGCGTTACGAAAACATTTTTCGTCCCTTAGTAGGTCGCTCCCGTACCAAACTCCTCCGAGCAGAAATCTCCATTTAGTCCCGCGTGTGATTGGTTGCTGAAGAGCCGCCAGCGTCCCAATACCTTCGTCCGTCGTCGTCGCGCGAAACTTGCTCAAGTAAACGCTAAAGTTGTGAGCGCCGCCCTCGTCTCACCGAGTTCAAGATGTCCGACTTCTGCTGCGTCTTCAACGTGTTGAGCTAAATGGCAAACAAAGAAGAAAAAGACACAAAAACAAAGAAAAGAAAAAGGTCAGCGTTCGTGTTGAGTGTTTGCGTCCGTTTGTGTGTGCATGGATAAGTGTTTGTGTTAGTGTTTTTATGCGCGTGCGGTTGTTTACTCTATGTGTATGCGCGTGTTAGTGTGTGTGTATACATGTATATTTATGTGTTCTGTACAGAAAATGGATGTATGGTAAATTTGTATTTTGCATTGTGTGCATTTATTAATAGATTTTTGTATTATTTGTGTGTGTGTCTTTATGTGTGTGTGTTTTTGACTTAGTTTATTTGTTAGTGCGTTCATGTGTGTGTCAAGATGGCGTCTGCGCGGTCGGCGTCAGTGTGTGTGTGTGTGTGTGTGTGTGTGTGTGCGCGCGCGCGCGTCGGCAGATGAGGCGTGCGCGTACCTGCAGACAATAATCCAGGGCAAAGTGTCGTCGGCACTTCCTGGTGGCCAGGAGCACGTGAGCGGCGCTCTCGGCCTCGGCCGTCTTGTGTCGAGGCACCTGAGCGTTCTTGGCGGCCGCCGCGGCCACGTCCTCGTCGACGCGCACGAACTCCGCACGCGTCTCCCACAGCTGAGGCAGCAACCTCAAAAACGACGACATCATCACCAACGCATCGATCGGTACAATCAATCAATCGATCCGTCAGTCAACTTGCTTGTTTTTTCAGATATCGGCAAATAATGAACACGCGCAACAACGATTAGGGTGTCAACCCTGGATGAGGATGTCAGGCCAGGATTGGTGTTTCGAATTACGGTTTCAAACCTGAATTTGAGTTTTAAAGGAGGGTTTTTAATTCGTCTTTCAAATTAGGGTATCAAGTAACGGTTTCGGCATCAAATGAGGTTTTCAAGACGGGGTAGAGTTTAGAATTAGGGTTTCAAAGCAGGGCTTGGGTTTCAAATTAGGGTTTTAAACCTGGATTAGGTTTTCAAATTCGGGTTTCAAGACTGGATTAGGATGTCAAAACAGGATTAGGGTTTTCAATGATGGGTTCAAACCTGGATTAGCGTTTAAAATGACAGACGGTATTCAAATGACAGATTGAAGGAAAAGTTGGGGTTTGAAATTCGGGTTTCAAGTGCGCGTGTGTGTGTGTGTGTTCTTACTGCTTGCGCAGGCCGCTGAGTTGATGGCTGACGGCTCGCTGGCTCTGATCCAACAACATCTGACAACACGCACACAAAAGTGTGACTTCAGCGTGCTTGTGTGTGTGCGTGCGTGTGTGTGTGTGTGTGTGCGTGCGCGCGTACTGACGGTGTGGAAAGTGAGCAGCTCCTGCAGGCCTTGCTCGAACTGGCTCAGGCATTTCTAAGAGGACACCAAAAGAACGTGGTAGTGGTCACAATGTATGATCGCGGGCAAGCGGGCGTCAAAATGTGCGAGCGAGCTCGAGTTTCCTTACGCTCAACCCCAACACCGCAAAAAACTTTGCCCGCCCTTCATTTAAAAAACATATTTAAATATTCTCAAATGGGCCCCCCGCCCTCAGAGCTCAGAAGATGGTGCTCACAATTTATGCTAGCGGGAAGCAAGCGTCAGAATGTGCGAGCTGACTTTATTTTCCTTAGGGTCAATTTATGATATTAGGATTGCATTCCTTGAAAAGTGGTTGTACTACCAGATATTTTCAATGCTATTTATTTGGCCGCTGGATATTTTGGTTTCATTTGATTTTTATCATCTTTTTCCCCCCCCAATGTATTGTGTGGTATCTATAAAATATGTACAGTATTTTATAAATGGAGACAATGAGGAAAAATACGATATCGGGATATATGTCATAAACAGGATATGAAATGAGCTGTATGGTGACATAAATGTTTGTTCATTTCGCACACCTCGAGTTTGACAGTAAAACGAGAACCAGTGGTAATCAAGAAGTTTCTAGAATGCCATAGAAAAACTAGAGGCACTGTCAGGCGGGTCCTCACCGCCACGACCCCGTCCTCCTTGTGCCGTGCAAAAAGCTCAGCCAGGCCGGCGAGGAACAGCTGATTGGCTGCATTGTACGCTTGTCCCGCCTCCACCATTTTTCCGCACAGTCTTGTCACCTGATTGGTCACATGCAAAACACCAGTTAGACCGATAATAGCATGTTGATTATTCAGACAAAAATGACTGCGAAATTGTGAGATACAGCGAACCCCCAATTATCGCAGGTAAATACGTTTTTTGCCGCAACCTTGTGCCAAGGAACTATTTTGAAGTGAGTTGAGCAGCTTCATTTAGACAACAGTGGTTCGCCGTCATCTTGGTGTCCAAAAACTACATTGAAGTGAGTTGAGGAGCTTCGTTTAGACAAAAGTATTGGTTTGCTGCAACCTTGTGGCATCTTGGAACTATGTTGAAGTGAGTTGAGGAGCTTAATTTAGACAAAAGTAGTGGTTTACCTCTATCTTGGTGGCAAGAAACTATGTTGTAGTGAGGAGGTTCATTTAGCTAAAAATAGTGCTTAGCTGCCATCTATTGGCAATTCTACGCCCTTTAAGGAGGGGGCGTGTCAATTAGGGTGCCGATTTTGCTATTCTGATCCCTATTGCCTGTACAGTCAATATGGTACCTTGTCCAGCTGTGTCTGCAGCAGAGAAACATCCTCTTCAAACCGATCCAGTTTCAGCCTGAACGACACATCACAGGAAGGTTGAGGCATCTGCGCATGCGCGTCGACGAGGCCAACTACTCGAGGAAGAGCGAGCTGCTCACCTGAAGTCAGGAGAATCCGCGACGCACTCCGAGAAGTCCAGCAGCGCGTCCATGTTGACTGAGGGCACTTGGTAACCTGTTAGCCGGCTAGCTAACACTCACCGAGACTGCTCATAATAGGAACAAAATTGCGTTCAATCTACACACTAAACTAGTAACAGAGACGAAGCCTACTTAGTTGTGATCAGTAGTTATGTCGCATGTTGTCGTAAAAGCTAAAGGAGTGTAGAGGGCTACAACAGCTGTCTGCATGTCACACATCCAAAGAGATGCTAACGTTGACGGGACCGCGCCTCCAACCCCCATCCGGGTTGCATTCAGCCTGCAGAGACACCTGGCGTACGGAGAGGTATTGCGTCCCTTAGGACTCAAGACTGGGATAGTTTTCGTAATTTAAATGTAAATATGGTTAACACTATTATAGATAATGATCGCTAATAAGAGTAATCTGAAGTGTAAATCTTTAAGCAGAATTAGCACCGTCCAACACCAACCTTGAGCACCAAGAGCTATGGCACATAACAGCGCCGCCATATTGCTTCGGGCAAATCGCTTTTAAGACACACCACACATTTTAAACCTCACATATACTGAAGAAGGAGTAGGTGATATGGGTTCAGTATTATCAGACAATATTTATTTCTTAAAATAAATGTTGGAACAGTAATATTGCTATAAGGCAGCACACTGGTGAGTGATTAATGGAAGGCGCATCTGATGTGCTTTAGTGCTCATTTGTATTGTGCAAGAGTAACACACACACAACAGCAGACTTTAAAAGAGGAAGTCAAGTATTTTATTGGAAAAGAAAGTCAATGCATGTATGTGTGTGTGTGTTTAGAAGTCAATAGAAACCAAGATGACGGTGACGTTGTCAGCGCAGCCCCTTCTGACCGCCTCGCTGGCCAACTGTTGGCAGGCCGCCTCAAACTGCTCCTCCTGGTCCGTCAACTTAGCGTCCTACAACAACACAACAGAAGGTTTAATTTAAAAAATAAACGTGTTGGTGCTATCATGAGTAGACCCACAAGTCTGCCATTCTGCTTTCAAGCGGCCATTTTAGGCTCAATTGACTCAGTTGCACCCAAGTGGATTAAACAACCCAGGCACACACAGGAAGTCTGCCATTTTGGTTTGAACCCGCCATTTTTGGGTCATTGTGGTCATTTCCAGAGGTCCTTCGGAGGGTTTTGAAAGGTCAGCCCCCAAAGACAGTTGGACTTGGCAAATGGAAATTTGGTAGACACGGCTTTCATTAGCAGAAACACAAAAAAGTATCAAAAAGCCATGCCAGAAAACAAACAGGAAGTCTGCCATTATGATTTGGTGGGGCCATATTTGAGTAATTTTGCCCCATTCAAGGGGTCCTTCAAAAACAAACTAGTCCTAGAGATTTTGTCTGATTGCCAGAGGTGGGAAGTAACTTGTACAGAAGTAGATTTTTCAGGTACCTGTATTGTGTATTTATTTTTGTGGAAAGTTTTTACTTTTACTCCTTACTTTTTAAACAAATGTCTGTACTTTCGACTCCTTACATTTAAAAAAAAAATGAGCTTTTTACTTTTAAACCCTTCTAAAGATAGCGAGGACGCAACGTAAAAAGCAGAATGCCGAAAAAACGGAAACCGGAAGTCAGCGAAGTGTCGGCGCATTCCATGTAGCTAAGCTAGTGGGGGCAAGGTGTCGCCGCATTCCATATTTGTGGATGGCACGGTCGGAAACCAAAATAGCAAGGACACCCGCACGTGGTGCTGCGTACGTTCGCACACACGTCGTACGTTCGCACACACATCGCACAATCACAACAAGGGAATTCCGAACTGGGAATAATCTTCCATAAGCAAGAATATGGGGTTTCTTTTTTGAAAGTTGCCTGCAATGAATGACCCACGTTAGTTTTTTAGATAGCTAACATGTTGAAGTCTCGCTTGCTAGCAGTAAATTGTGTCAAGTTTGAGCCTTAATATATAATATTTCCAACACATTTATTTGCCCACTGCCAAAACAAAACAGTAAAAATCCCAAACTGAAAATAGCCATAATTTGCTCATTTTTGACTAGCTTCTGTTTTTTGTTTTATCTATTGGTGCCCCCAGAGAACGCATCTTAATCATCTGGAGAGATACAAAAAGCTCACTGTATGTATTTTGTTATTGCGTTGAAAAATGTCAATTTACTTTTTTATGTACTCTTATAAGTGTGTACTTTTGTTTAAGGGACTGTCTTCAGTACTTTTACCAGAATTGTTTTTTGGACAAGTATCAGTACTTTTACTTAAGTACTGAATACCAGTACTTTTGACATCTCTGCTGATTGCTTCCAAAGTTGAAGCATGTATACTACACAGATGGAGAACGCTAAACTGCAAAGGACTTAGCTTTTCGTTATTTCGTGTGGGCGGAGCATGGCGGGAAAGTTTGATGACTTGCCGTAAAACACAAAAACTTCAAACATCTGATTTTACCGCCGTTTAAATGCAAACAAGACGCAGAATAGAATGAAGCAGAACTAAATAAAGTGACTTCCTTTGGGTACCTGAAGGACGTCGAGGACAAATCTGACAGCTTCATCTGCCGAAAACACTTTAAATAAGCCGTCACAGGCCAAGATGATGAACCTGAAGAGGCCAAAGGAGACATTTTGTTTTTCTGCTTCTTTGTGTGTGTGCGCGTGTGTGTGTGTGTGTCATTGTTCTTGCCTGTCATTAGCTGTCAACTGACACCTCCTCAGGTCTGGGGAGGAAATGACGCCGCATCGCTTGAACTGGCCGTCTCCGATGGAGCGCGACACCTCCAGGACGCCTAGTACACGCCCCTCCCTGCAACGAACAACAACATATCCGACATCCGTCCCCCAAAATATCCACTGCCATTAAATACAAAGGAGAGACACAACAGGAAAGAAAAGTGCCATTCATAAACATTTCCTATTTGGGATGTGACAGTGCAGTGTATTTGAATCTTTCCTTAAAGCACACCAGCATATTCAGCGTGTTCAAGAAAATGTCATCCAAGGGATTGGGGGGGCGGGGGGGATGTTGACGCTAGTACCTGACGGTTCCTCCCGCCCTCTGGATCCTCATCCTCTCCTCGTAGATGGTGGGGTTGTGTTCTCGACTGAGCGACAGCGTGGTCGGCCTCTGCCGCCGTCCCTCTGGGATTTCTCCGTCCTCCTCCATGCGACACAACACCGCCTGCCGAGACGCAACTTTAGGAACGCCCACAGCCTTTGCTATATCCTCCATAGGGTGGCTTCTAGTGTGTGACATATGCGCACTAGTTGGGCCTAGTCGTGGTACTAGCGCAGCACAGCAGTTACCTTGCTGTCTCCCAGGTTGGCCACGTAGACCACGTCATCCAGCACCAGCACGCAGGTCGCCGTGGACCCGTCCTTCCACGCCGGCTTCCTGTTCCACAAAGATGAGTTGATTCACAAATGCTGAAACCGAAAGAAATTTTAAAAGAACTAAAAACACCTTTTGCAGTAGGATTGGATGATTGAGTCATTTTATTGATGAATTCTAATTTGTCACGGCAATGTTTTTAGTTTCCCACTAAATTTATTACGGATCGTGCTTACATACATGTTTAGACAAAAGGGAAAATTTCCAAAAAGGAAACACTTATTTGCACATGATCTGAAAAGAAAACATATTCATTTTGATTATTTCTGTGTAAGTTGATGCAAGTTATTACTTGGGGGGGGGGGGGGGGGGGGGGACAGTTTCAAAGCTTGTTTGATATCAGGGGAAAAACAAACAAAAATGTTATAGCTATTTTCTTTTACTTTTCATTAAGGGGGGAATCTTTCAAAAAATAAAAATCACAATTCGGTATTTTGTGAGGAATAAAATTAGGAGATTTTATTTAAGGTCATATCACCCCCCCACCCCTCAAAAAATGTTTTAACCTAAGTAAATGTATTGATATAGCACATTTCATACCGAAGGTAACTCAATGTGCTTTACATGATTATGTATGCGTGTTTTATAAGAAATACAAATGCAGAATAATTGAGTCCATTGCTGCTTATCAGCAGCAAATGAGGAGTCTTACTGGCTGGACGCTTTCTTGAGGAAGTCCTCGTCCGTCTGGCGGAAAGTGTCCACCAAGCACTTTTTAATCAGCTTATCCAGGTTCTCACCTTCACCTGAAAAAAGACAAATGGATATTTTTCAAATTATATTTTTCTATACGGTTTGGCCTTGTGTCCATATGCAAAAGCTTTTTTTTCTAATCCAGTTTTTTTTTTTTTTTTTTTTTTACACGAATGTTTTTGTGTTTTTAATTTATTTGTACCTCGATTTCACTGTACAGTCTCTTTGGGTGCACTTGAGGGATCATGAAGGGAGGATTTTAAACATCATTTACATATAAACAGTGGATTTCAAACATAATTTGCAACGAAAGATGATTTTAAACCAAAATGTATGTCTAAAAGGCAACATCATTTAAATATAAGGGGGTGTTTTAAACATGATTTACAATTAAAGGGATGATAGTAAATCTAGTTTAAACTTAAAGGAATGATTTTAAACCTTTTCTGAAGGGATGAGTTTGCACATAATTGACTTCTAAAGGGATATTTAGCCTACACAATTAATGCACATCAACTATATAAAATATAATGTAGGAATGATTTTAAACTTACAATAAATCTACAGGAATGATTTTAAACATAATTTACATCAAACAATTTATTCTCTATGGATGATTGTAAAATGCACTTGAGATTGAGACTTAGATTTTTGTGTGCCTGCTGATTTTTGTTTTGTTTCTAGGGAAAAAAAGAGCTATAAAAAGAATCCCTGCATATGTAGACAGTTTACATTTTGTTTAAATATTCTTCTTCTTTATTTTACTGTATCCTTACTGCTCACCTCTGGGGAACTTCTTGGCCAGAATGTGGTGAAGATGCTCGGCCGCGAAGCGAGACGCTCGAGCGCCGCCGTGGCCGTCGAACACGGCGAAATACGACGCCCCAGATCTTCAGAAACATCGGAAAATATTCACAAGCATCAGCAAGAGAAACACATTTCTACATAACTGTGTGTGTGGGTGTGTACATGTATATGCGTGTTACATTTGACCAGGCAGCGTTGATAGACAGTCACACATGTCGGGAAGTAGAACGTGAGCGTCCTGCATTTCCTCACGCTCGCCGCGCCTCGCAGCCACGTAGCCTCGCAACACGGGGCGGCCTGAACACACACACACACACACACACACAAACAAACCAGAACACACACACGCACAAATGAAAACACAAACGTGCACACAGAAACACACGCGCATGTGTACACACACGGACACAGGAGCAAAAGCACACATACACAAAAACAAACCAGAAAACACACACACACACACACACACACAGATGAAAACACAAACATGCACACACAGAAATGCATGTGTGCACAAAAAACATAGATACAGCCCCACACACAAAAAACACACACACAGGCGTGTATAGCCACACACACAAAAACACAAACAAACACACACACAAAACACACAGAGTAAACCGAGCTGCGTCACGGTCGCCGTGCATCATCAGACATGGTGACAGAGGTCAAAAAACCTTCTCTACAAACTTTCTTGATCTCCTCCTCCTCTTCTTTCCGAGGCACATCACATTTTTCATCCTCCCGTTTTCGTTTGACGCTCTTCTTCCCGTCGTCGTCGTCGTCGTCGTCAACCAGGTCTTTGGCGGTTCGCGGCGAGACGGGAACGGCAGTCGAGCCAGGACCTGACAACACATCCACACACTAATGCAGCACTCGCATGCAATAGTTGTCAAAACAAGTGGCTAAAATGCAGAAGTCACAACAATCCTGACCATAACTTCAAATGTTTTAAAAAAATATATATATTTAACCTTTATTTAGCCAGATAAGGCAATTGAGAACAGATTCTCATTTGCGATGCCAACCTGACTGATGAAATGTACTCATTTCATTTTTAAAATGTGTTTAAATGACCTTTATTGATCCCTAGAGGGGAAAATGCAGGCGTTCAAGCAGTCAGAACATCATCAAAAATTAAGAAATAAAATGATTATAATCCTTACCACAAAATAAATGCCACAAACATAGAAGCTAATCTCCTATGCTCGTGTCATTTACCAAAACAGTATAAAATATATTTATTGTTCATTTTAACAGGTTTAAATGCCATAGGATTTATTGTGGCATCATTAATTGCTGAAGGCTTTAAATGTTAACTGTTTCCATAAGTTTTGACTAAAAGGTATATTAGTGCATATATGCAGGGATTTCTTCAGTCCCCCTAAAAAGTTCTCAAGCCCCCCAAAAATATTTGGCAATCTGTGTTAATGTTTGAAGGTTCATAGTCCAAGCTCCCCTAAAACCGATCTCCAGCCCCCCTAAGAAAGCTAGCTCTCCACAACCATCATCATCATCATCATTATCATAAAACGACATGAAGTGACTCAGAACGAGCATTTTATTTGGTGACGACCACCTTATCAGTTGCAGATGAACCGTGGCTGATGCCGGTGTGCTCGTCTCCGTTTACCCGTGAAACCGTCGTCACTCACCGGTCTGAGTGGGCTCGGGTAGGTCGTCAAATAGATCCATTCTTCTCCGGAGCCAGCCACCTAGCCTAGCCTAGTTTATTTTAACAGCTTATCCGTCTGAATCCGTGAATTTCGTCCACGTGATAGCAAGTAAGATTAAACGAAATGTGGGATTATAAAATAAAACTCACTGTTTTATAGTAATAATTCGGTTTACAGTTTTTTTTTCTTCATTGCATACACATTGAAATCCAGCAACACTGCGAGCCTAGTGAGGATAAGCGGTAAAGAAAATGGCTGGATGGATGGGTGCTTGCTAACAGGAGGCCAAGAGTCGGCCTCTTCTTCGTCCTCATCTTTCTTAAAGTTGTTGAGACTCGCACACTGACGGGATTTGGCGCCTCCGAACGCGTTCGTTGTGAACTGCAGGTTTGGAGTGGCGGGCGATCCGAAAGCCTGTCCCACAGCTGACTCTGGGTCAGAGGCGGGTACACCTCAACTGGTCGCCAGCCAATCGCAGGGCAATTCGCACTCACATTCACACCGACGGGCAATTAAGAGTTTTCAATCAACCTACCATGTATGTTTTGGGGATGTGTGAGGTAACCGGAGTACCCGGAGAAAAGCCACGCAGGCACGGGGAGAGCATGCAAACTCCACACAGGCGGGGCCGCATTTGACCCCGGGTCCTCACAACTGAAGAACTGTGAGGGACATGTGCTAACCGGTCGTCCACCGTGACGCCCTAGTTTATTTCATCCATCCATCCATTTTCCGTACCGCTTTCAGTAAAAAAAAACAAAAAAAACTTCAACTAGATTTTAAATTAGTTATACGTACTGTAATTTGTTCAGGTTGCTGTCTATTGATTGTGGTTTGTTTCGTATCGTCTCCACGCGACAGGTGACTGTAAATTTACTCGTATGACATCAGTGGTCGTAAGAAATACGTTTCCCAGGGTGCATTTCGTGTTTTTTTTTCGACCACGCTTTCTTTTGACTACCATGTATTTTGTAATTTAATAATGCCTGCAAATAATGTTACTGGTTAGTTTTCGTGTTTATCTAAACATGAATAATAAAATAATTTTTACGTTATGCGAAACGTCTTCGTTTAAAGACTCTAAGAACTACATCTCCCATTAGCCTTTTCGACCGAACGGCAATGGTTCTGCACGGCACCAGTAGCCACTGTACTTGTTAAAATATATGTGGTCAGACAAAACGTTTGCACCCATGTACTGCTTTATAGTTTTCGCTGTATTTTTCGGATCTTGTGCGAGTAGCTCGATCACAAAAGGTGAGATTATTTAAACCTTTAACTAAGTTGGATAAGCGAAACGCAGGGAAAGCTTTTAGCTAGCATTCGATACACATGCAACCTCAACATCAAATCAACAACAGGTGCCCTCCTGTTGTGTTTTCGACAAATTTAACCCGAATTCAGCTTGAAATGGTCGAAACCAATACGTATCTTTAGTGAGGCACAGTCTTACTTATTAAATGCTTTTGTTTCCCCTGTACGTCAATGTATCATTACAATAACGAATTAGCGCACCCCTTTCATGTTTTTTTTCTTTCTTTCTTTTTCTTTTTTTACCATCAGCGTAATATGAACCCAGTGCTAACTTTTTTTTTTTTATCAGAGAAATATGGAAATTGACTTGTTAATATTTGAATAGAAATAGCTGGGAATCCTAGATTGTGGATTGCCTGCCTGTGCCCACCCATCAACAGTGAAATTACACAACCAAGTAAAGTTTGAGTTATCTGACTACTTCATTCTTGATCCTTGGGGTATGTTGACCATAACATGCCGCAGACATGTTAGGAACACATTTCAAAATGCATAATTAACACGTAACTTTTAACTCCCAAAAGACATTCCAGCAGTTTTAGCTTTACATTTGCCTCACGTGTTCCAGGGCTCTACACGAACTTTCTGCACGAGTAGCACTGGTGCGACCAACAGCACACAATGATTTGGTCGCACCATTTTTTGACGAGGTACACCATCATCATACCATAGTTTTGTATGCAGTAAAGATTGAAAAAAAGGTCGCATATGCGACCAATTTGGTCGTTGTCTCGAGCCCTGACTTACTATCACCTCCTGAGCATTGGAGAATTATTGTTCATCGGTGTTGATTGTGTTGTTTTTTTGCCCCAAGCGTCGGACTCTTCTCACAGCGCCTACGAGAACTACGTCACGTACATATGGCACAACCGGCTCTACTTGTACACGGCCGCCGCACTCACCATCACGCTGTGGTTCTCGCTCAACATATTCCTCAAGAAGGTAGATTGGCGCGTGGATACGGAGACGTAAACGTGTGTGTGTGTGTCACCGCTGTCGTATTTTCAGGGTAATAAAAGAGCACCTTTTTGTTTTGTTTTTTTAGAAAACCTTCTCAAAGGATGTCATCAGCCCCTGGGTCCAGGAGGCCACCAAGAAAGACGAGTGCTGTGCTAAACCTGCTGAAGTTCAGGTGTCCGGAGTGAAAATTTTCTTTGGCTCCCAGACGGGAACAGCTAAAGTACGAGTCTTGTTTCAACGTGTTACTCATCCACCAAGCTGAAATTTGTATGATGACTAGGGTTGCCAAATTCTGCTCATTTACAGAGTAGGAAACTCAGTGGAAATTAACTGGGAATTGATGGGAACAAACAGGAATAAACTATAAATTGACAAACTTGAAAGTTGGCTCTCAATACAAACAAATTGGACAAGTAGGTACTCCTAACTCTAACCGGGCCGGAGAAACTCACATTACATTTTAATAAAACATTTTGAATGTTTGACAATTTAACCTCAATTAATTTAAAAAATATTCTCTTTTGTATTAATCTGTAACAACAAAACTGTCACTGAGTATAACATGGATGAAAGGTGCTGCTTCCAAAAAAACAAATGAACGTTTGTCCCTGAAAATGTAACAAAATTCTGCATACAATATATAGCAGTTCAGGTGCAAGACGGGTCGGTTGCCTCGTTAAGGGGGGGGGGGGGGGAGAGATAAATTTATTTGATTAAAAAAATACATTCATAAATCGATGAGACCCCAAAAAAAATGGGATTAAATAAATGAATCGCCCAGCCCTAGCTCTTCATTTAAATGACTCAGTTTCCCGTTAATTCCTGTGGAAAGTTTCCAATTTGGAATATTTTCAAAATTCCCCAACTCAGCCTCCCATAAAACTGTATCGGTAACTTTGTAGATATTGACTGTCAAATTTGCCACCCCTTGGCAACCCAAATGATGAAACTGGCTTTTTTTTTTTTTTCTTGACAGAGTTTCGCAAAGGAGATGTCGGCAGACGTGAGGAGTTTGGGCCTGCCGGCCGAGGTGATGGACATGAAGGATTACGATCCGGACGATCGGCTGGCTGAAGAGGTAAGAAGCGGCTCCTTCCTTTGCCGGCTGCGCTAAGCTGGTGGCTTCCCTTTCCAACATGAACATCTGGCCAACTGTACTCATCATTAGAGCCCCAATGGCAGACACATTCATATTAACAAAGGTCGCCCACAACTTAAAATCCTGACACTGTGTTAAGTTGCATTGGCTCCATTCATCCTCCCAGTAAACCGCATTCAAAAGTGTCTCAGATCGGAAAAACTTGCTCTGCGGTTACAATCCAACATGTGATAATTAACATGTCTTATGAAAATAAGACAGTGAACTCCTTTCTGCCATTTCTGAAGTACTCTATTAATACAGTTGAGTTAATGACCCTTTTCACACTCTTACTAACCTTACCCATATCTTATAAACCCTTCTTCCTATTATGGCCGGGGCTGTCGATTATTCTATCGATCATGACATCGATTATTTGAGCAATCTCATCAAACTTGATTTTGTATAATAGTAATATGAAAATGTATGTGAAGTGCAGGCATATTTTTTTTGTCCACTTGGGGTCGCAATCCCCATGTTCTACACTGTGGTATCTGCGACTTTGAATGTGCGTGGCCTTGAAAGGCGGAGCCTGGCCTGCCGACTGACGTGCGAGTCAGCGGATGAGCGTGTCGAGTTGGTTGCTGTTAACGCAGGATAGCGGCAAGCTACTAACTGCCGAAGAAAAAGCACATAGTAGCATGCAAAAATGAAAGGTCAACATCATTTAAGTTTTAACAGTTAGAAACATATCAGTTAGACGTGCAATTCAATTCAATTAAGTTGACCTGTAAAGGTTATAGTGCATTTTCGGTACAGCCTGAAATTTCCCCCAAATATCCCAAACTGTTTGGGAGTAGCGCATGTCCCAAAAGTGGGAATTCCTTTTGACTGTGTGGTCTTGTTTGTTTGAGCCAGTGCAGCAGCAAGTGTGTGTGCGTGTTCCTGGTGGCCACGTACACGGATGGGCGGCCCACCGACAACGCCGACTGGTTCTGCAAGTGGCTGGAGGAGGCGTCCACCGACTTCCGCTATGGGAAGACGTACCTGAGGGGCCTCCGCTACGCCGTGTTTGGCCTGGGAAACTCGCTCTACGCCGCCCATTACAACACGGTAGGGCTCGGTCGTGTCGACTGAAAATAAAAGAATTTTATTTTATTTTTTAAATTATGCAACTTTTTTTAATCTTGAAAATATTGGACTTTCTCCTTATAAATAATGATTCCCTCAAAACTATACACCTGTTTTCCCCTCAAATTTATCACTAATTTTCCTATAATATACAACTTTTTTTAATCTTGATAATGAGTATAAGCGGTCCAGAAAATGGATGGATAATAATAATATTGTAATTTCTCAAATAGCCAAGTTTTTTTGCAAAATTATACTTGTATTTTCTTAAATGTACAACTTTTTTCTTCAGAAATATGTATGTTCTTAAAGTACAAGAAAAATGTTTTTTTTCTCATACACATTTTCCCCAAAAAATTCCAACTTTTTTCTAAAAAATACTTTTTTCTCGAAATTAATAAAGATAAAAATGTTTTTCTTGAAAAATGTAAAACTTTTTTTGTTTTTTTAAAATTAAACCAATTTTCTCAAGTGTGAAACTTTTCTCAGAAATATGCTACTTTTTCTCAAACAGATTTCACTTCTTTCTCAAAAATATACTTTTTTCTTACACATACTACTTTCTCAAAATATGTTACTTTTTATTCAAATGTATAATTTTTATTTTCTCAAAATAAAAGTTTTTCCTCAATTATCCAACTTTTTTTTTTATTATGTCAGACTTTTTTTTTGCTCATCAAAACTAGACAACTATTTTCTCAAATGTGCAGCTTTTTTTTAATTATTGCATTTTCTTTCTGGAAAATATTGTACTTTTTTCTCAAAATCAACTTTTTCCCAACTATTATTAGAATGTAAAAAAAGTCAAACGTTTTTTCCTAAAATCTTTTTTCCCTCAGATCTAACTCTGTTGAAAATATTTTTTTCTGGAAAAAAAAAATTCCCCCCAAAACTAAGTTAGTTTCTCAAATATGGAACTTTTTTTTCAGAAACTTAAAAAAACCCAAAAACTTTTTTTCACAAATTAAACTATGAGAATTGGCCCATGCACAACTTCGAACATATGAGTTTTTGATTGGCTATACATTCTCTGTCCAGGTGGGCAAAAACGTGGACAAGTGGCTGTGGATGCTGAGCGCCTCCCGCGTCCTGACCCGCGGCGAAGGCGATTGCAATGTGGCCAAGAGCGCCAATGGCAGCGTCCAGGCCGACTTCCTGGCCTGGAAGCTCAAGTTCCTCAAACGTCTGCGGGATCTCTGCCGGGACGACGACGACGACGACAAGTGCTGCGGGAAACGCGAGAAGGGTACTTCCTGTGTCAAGACGGATGGACAGGAAGTCGAAGCGTACGAGAACGCCGCTCTGGATCATAACTACACTGAGGTAAGGTACTTTAAAAATAATTACTTTGTTTGACTTTGGCAAGCAATAAAAGTATTGCTTTAGCGCCATCACCTTCATTTGTTAAACACTTTAAAAGCACGCACAGTGCACCAAAGTGCTGTGCAAAGCAAAAAAATACATGACACACAGACAGAGAGGGTCACATAAAACAAAAATGGGTTGGAAAAAAAAAAAGGTTTTATGCCACAGGTGTCAATCTCATGGGGCCTCGTACGGCCCTCCACATCATCTTATGTCTCCCTCAAAAGCAATTCAGTGCGTCAACTTCTATGATTCTTGTTAAAATCTGTACCAAAATTTTAAATTAATTTGTCATTTTTAATCAATAATATCGTTGGGATATTGCAAGGTTTTTTTTGTTACCAAACTCTTTTTTTTTTTTTTTTTTTAAAGTAACTTGAACAATAGTTGGACAAACTATTATCCTTGACTTCCGATGTCAAAAATAGTTATCCATCAATTTTTGATTGCACGGTGGCCGACTGGTTAGAGCGTCTGCCTCACAGTTCTGAGGACCGGGGTTCAATCCCCGGCCCCGCCTGTGTGGAGTTTGCATGTTCTCCCCGTGCCTGCGTGGCTTTTCTCCGGGCACTCCGCTTTCCTCCCACATCCCAAAAACATGCATGGTAGGTGAATTGCCCATAGGTGTGACTGTGAGTGTGATTATCGTATGTATGCATACATAATACTGGTTTTAGTCACTCCGCTGAGAAAATGTTCCACACGCCTCACATGTGACATTTCTGTCCGTCCCTCAGACACACACTTTGCTCTTCTCACCAATCGCTGCATTTTCACACACACGCACAACGTGACAGCTCACAGATGACCCGTCGTCATGGCAGCGGACACCTCGGGAGACGACTGTGTCGTCGAGACTTGTTCCTGGCAGCAACCGACAAGCGCGCCTGTCATCTTTTTCATCGTACTTGCAAGCAATTTTTAGATTTACGCACCTTTCAGTTTTTAATTTGACGGCCTAATAATGGCGAGAGGCAGGTTAAACGCAGACACTTTTTTAGGGGGGGAGTAGAGTTTCTAATGAACACGTTTCATGTCTGCCAGGACGTGGCGTTTACAAACTAGTGTCACACCAAGGCTTTACTTTGTAGCTGAAAGGAGACCAGGTTTTATTATTTTAAGGCAAACGTACGCCTGCGTGGCTTTTCTCCGGGCACTCCGGTTTCTTCCCACATCCCAAAAACGTTGATTGAAGACTCTAAATTGCCCGTAGGTGTGAACGTGAGTGCAAATGGTTGTTTGTTTGTATGTGCCCTGCGATTGGCTGGCAACCCGTTCAGGGTGTCCCCCGCCTCCTGCCCGGTGATAGCTGCGATAGGCTCCAGCACGCCTGCGACCCGCGTGAGGAGAAGCGGCTCAGTAAATGGATGGATGGATGGATGGCATTTTATGTTTAAAAAAAAATGCTGTTATAATTGGGAGGTTTGTTAAAAAATATTTCAAATTATACTCTGTTGGTTACTTGAAAAAAAATATCATTTGAGTAATAATTTGGAATGCGGTCTACGTAAAATTATTAATTTCAATCGTAGTTAATTCATTCTCATTTTAAAATTTGATTATGTATATAATCAATGTATTTAATATTGATATTAAAAAATCCATGAATACATTAGGAGTAACCAAACAACAAAAAACGAAAGCTAAATTATTGCAACATGATATATAATCAATGTATTTATAACCAACCAATTATTTAATAAAACATATTTTTACATTATACATTTCAATTACCAGTTTTAGGGAAAAGACAAAAAGAAAAATGATTGCAACAAATAACCCGTGACTCTTGGTCATAGAAATGCTTGGTGTGCCAAATTACTCATTAGCTGTTAGCTCATAGCATGTTTGATTCATCCATCCATTTTCTTTAGCGCTTATCCTCATTTGGGTGGCTTTGGGGAATGCTGGCGCCTATCCCAGCTGACTTTGCGCGAAAGACGGATGGTACACCCTGAACTGGTCGCCAGCCAAACAAAACATGTTGAAGACAGCATTCTGGACATGTTCAAACCTCCAACAAACTCGTTAGCATCTAGCATGTTGTTTCTTGTTATCCACCTCCGAAGTCTCATGTTTTAGTTTTTTTGCGGCTTTCTTCAGGAGGAGCCGGTGGAGTCGAGCAGTGACGACGACTCGCCAACCTCCCCCTCCGTGTTGGATGTGGAGGATCTGGGCAGCCTGATGATGAGCAACGTCAAACAGGTCAGCGTGCGGCCGGTCTCATTTGCACGCTTTGAAAGCAGCCTCGCCTCCCGCGGAAGCGGCAGATGGCCTGGTAGACGCGCGGACGCCCACCGACATGATGAGTGACTCAAACAACGGATGGACACGTAAACATAATACACGGGTCTTCATTCATTTAGATCTTTTTTTTTTTTTCAAAAGTATATAGACTGCATTCTTCTCGAAAAAGAAACGTTTTGCATATTATATTTTTGAGAGAAAAAGTTGTATATTTGCGCACATTTTTTTGTGTATTTTTTAGAAAAAGGTAGCATTGAGACATTTTTTTTGTATTCCACAAAATGATATGGCTTTCTTAAGAAAGAAAACATTTTGGAGATTTGGTATACTGTATATAAAAAAAAAAGTCTTTCTGAGGAAAATCACGTATTTCTGTATTTTTTTGGGGGGGACAAGAAAAGTTGTTTAGTTGTTTCGAAAAAACGTATTTTTGAGGAAAAATGTCATGTATTTCCTGATATGGGGTGGGGGGGGTATTTGTTAGGGAAATAGATGTGTATTTCATATACAGTGGACCTCTGGAGAAAAAAAAAATTTGTTAACCCAAAAAATTCTTGAATAAGCTTAGTACTCTGGCGTGGTGCTGGAAATCCGGCGTATTAATTTTCGGGGGACGAGACAGGACTCAATAGAGTGACGAATGGAAACAAAACCAAAAAAAAAAGAATCACTCCTACAAGACGTGAGTCCATTATCATGCATCTTTTACGGTTCCCAGATTCCCTCAGACGGCGGGCAGGTGGCCAAGCGCTCCAGGAAGGTGGCGAGGAAGAGCCAAGAGGAAAAAGAGGAAGAGCGACGGGAGATGATCACACCCGCCCTGAGAGAAGCTCTGAGTAAACAAGGTAGCGCAGTGCCACCGTGCTCCACTGAGTCCTTAATGGAGCGGCGAATAGCTTTTTTCTCAATAGGAGCATCTGCCAGGTGTTTGTGCATGATGATGATGATGATGGAGCCAGAGCTCCATCATCATTGCTTGGTAGTAATAAAAATAAAAGGACCTCCTCGAGGGAAGGCAGCCAGATGTTAGCCGCCAGTCGCCTCACCTTGTTGTCTCCACAAGGACGACAAAGTTTGTTGACTTAAAAGTCCCCAAACTTTTCTTCATTGCGCCAACAAATCAATCACAATTTGGTCAACTCTGCCAGAGGCTGCCCCGTCTGTTGCTGCTTTATTAATCGCTAAATAGATCAAACACGAGAGCCAAAGCTCGGGAGACAGAGCTTTAGAGCCATCCTGCGACAGACACAACGTGAGAGGCGTGAGTCAAGAGACAAAAGAGGCATACTGGAAGAGGCCTAATGCGCGAGCTGCAACTTGAGAGGCCCGACTTGAGCGCCGCGACTTGAGAGCCTCAACTGGAGCGCCATTCCAGGACTCAAGAGTCACAGGAACCGTAATGCAAGCGGCCCAATGCGCGAGCTGCAACTTGAGAGGCCCGAGTCGAGCGCCTCAACGTGAGAAAAGGCCCGACTTGAGCGCCTCGACTTGAGCGCCGCGACTTGAGAGCAATTGCGCGAGAGGTGCAACCGGAGAGCCCCAGGAGCCATACTGCGAGAGGCATGCCAGAGAGGCAACTGCGTCATGAGAGTCGCGACTCAAGAGTCGTACCTGGAGAGCCATCCCATACCCCGAGAGGCACGATTTGAGATCCATAACGCAACAGGCGCAACATGAGAGGCGCGACTCAAGGGCCGCAAGACTCGGACCGCGAGAGGCGTACTGTGAGAGGAATGACTTGAGAGCAGCAGAATCGGCGCGTGAGTGGCGTTCTCGAGTCGAGAGCCGTGTCTCGATAGCCGCGGGAGCCGTACTGCGAGGGGCGCGGCGGGAGAACTGCGACTCGAGAGCCATACTGCGAGAGCCACAGTAGCTGTAACACGATCGACACGACTCATGAGGCTTAATGAGAGGACGACTCGAGAGCTGCAGGAGCCATACCGCGAGAGATGCGACTCCACAGCCGTATCTTGAGAGCCATACCGCAAGAGGCAGGACTCCAAAGCCGCAGGATCCATAACGCAAAAGGTGCGACTCGAGAGGTGGAACGTGATAAACCGAGTTATGAGCCTCTTTTTCACGTGAGATCCGGCTAAATTACTACAAAACCGAAGTAAAAGAATCAGAAGGCCAGTTCAGAGTGTAACGGTAGAGCCGGCAATTGTGACATTGCCACGATGTGTTCCAGAGGCTGCTTTACCTTGTCGTCCGAGTTATTAAGCACAAAATCCATGTTTGTTTCTTTTTATCCCGAAGGTGTCTTTGTCTGGAACATTTTTTATTTCTCACCCGAACCGGCGCATTGGCTCGCTCACCTGCGGAAGTCGCTGAGCAGCCTCTGGCAGCCATTCAGCTCCCGCTCCTGCTGCGCGCCGTCCACGACGACTACGCTATAAATAGCAACACGTCACTCCTGTCCACCCAAATGTTGACCTGCTGTCTTTTGTTAGGAACATTTCTTGCTGTTTTTCTGCAACACGGCTAGAAAACAGAAAGCCATTCGTCGTTATGAAATTGTTTATTCGCTGTATATGCAATACTTATTTTAACATTAGAAATTGTCAAACAGGTATAAACTGAATTTAGCCAGTCTTAATAACGACGCACCAAATTTTCGGCCAAGGATAATGTTTGGCCGACAATGGCCCCAAGCAGTTTGGTTTTATTTCTGTTGTGTGATGAAATAATGAAAGTTCAGACGTGAGCAACCACGTCCTAACCATGTCTGCTACATTAGCTTGTTATTATATATTTGTCTATATTTCTTATACTGTTGAATAAATTCTTTATTTTCCCTTTTTTTTTCCAAGTTTACTTATTTAAATCTTGAGCTACTCTAATTTAAAATTTTAATACATATCCTTTAAAACTGTCAGTTCATAAACAATGAAAAAATGTTTACAAAAAAAATTTGTTTTTGCCATATTGCCCACCCAGTAGACCCCAGCTATTGGTGGGGGACCGGACTGCGAATAGTGAAAATCTGCGGCTAATTGACGGCCGTTATAATTGCATTGACAAAAGAAAAAAAAAATATTGAATATGCATGAATAAAGCATTTTCGGGGTTGGTTCCATCCCAAAGGAAAAAATTAATTATGTGAAAAAAATGTAGAACAACTGATAAAGAATCCACAAGTGGCAAACTGTAAATATACGGGGGTTACTGTATCGTGTCCAGGTAATGTCCTGTCCAATTTATTTTTTATTCCCCCCCCCCCCGCCACCCCCGTCCTTGAAGCGCTTTTCGGAGCCAAAGCAAGCGAAGCCAATCAGGCATGCAGAGTGACTGTTCTTAATAAAGCTTCCTGTTTGTGGTCTCTGCCCAGGTTACAAGCTGATCGGAAGTCACTCAGGGGTGAAGCTGTGCCGTTGGACCAAGGTACGTACACTTGAACTCCACAACCCCTTTTGAGTGACATGATTGACAGCTGAGGTGTTTTTCTTGTTTTTGTTTTTAAAAAAATATATAACAAGTCCATGCTGCGAGGCCGAGGTGGCTGCTACAAGCACACCTTCTATGGCATCCAGTCCCACCGCTGCATGGAGACCACGCCCAGTCTGGCCTGCGCCAACAAATGCGTCTTCTGCTGGAGGTAAGGCAGCAGTCGACTTTTCCAAGAAATCTCATGGATTAGCTAAACAGTAAAGGTATCGATCTGAGGCTCAGAGCTGTTGAAATGTCAAGTGTAAGATAATAATTGAGCGATTCTTGTGGAGAAATATGAGCGTGTCAACATGTGAAAGCATGAGACAGTTCTACGAGTAATTGGGAGTGACTTATTTTTTCAAATGTAACTAAAATAGTAATCATGGGAATTTCCAAAAGTAATTGAATTACAAATGTTCTCCCAGTAATGTGATGGATTACAATCACATACGTTTTGTAATTCAATGACATAATAATTTCGTTACATGTAATTAGTAACTCCCCAACACTTGTTTCTAAGCGCGGTGTATGTCGTTGTTGCAAGCAAGCAGCATGCGGTGGGAATGCGGCAAACACCGAAATGTGGACGCTGATTCATGACAGCGTTGGCGACAGGCGAAGTGTTTGTCGCCAACGCTCCCCGCTTGAAGGTCGCCGTCAGAGCACCGCTCCCCCTGTCGCCGCGCGCACGACATTTTGTCCAGAAGCAGCAATGAAGGGCGACAGGCAGTCAGCAAGCGTGGAACCCAACCCCCCGCAAACACACACACATACACGCTGACATCCTGCAGAAAATGTCTTGTGTCATTGCAAGGTCAGCTGCTTACATTGAAACAAGTGTCTACATAGAAAAGACCTCGAGACTTTTTGGGAAAATAATCACTGAATCAGACAATGAGTTTGGACCCTGAAAGAAAAAATTCCAATTTTATTTTTGTAAGATTATGACTTTTTTTCTTTTTAGAAATACGATGTTATTCATGGGAAATTATGAAATTCTAAAATAATCAATTTGTATTCTTGTAATATGACTTCATTTGTAAAAACAGGACTATTCTTGTAAAATGACAACTATTTTAATCACTTAAAATGTGACTTTTTCGAAAAAAAAATATTCCTGTGAGATTCCAACTTTTTTCACAGTTTTTAATGGTTTTATTCCCATAATATGACCTAGGAAAAGTAGACCTATTCCAATAAATTCACATTTTATTTCTTGAAAACCTTAGATTTTTATCAGATAAAATGTGACTTTTTTTCCCTCGAAAAATGCAACTTATTCCTGTAACATTAACTTTTTCTGACATTTAAAAAAAAACAAGAAAAATGCCAATTCATCTATTCCAATACATTTTTTTTTTAAGTTGACAGCATTCGTGTTTAATCTCATAAAACCCAACTTTATTCTAAAAAAAAAAAAAAAAAAAAAAAAGCCCTGTCCAATATGAAACCATATTGTACACCAGTGTGAAGTAAAAGCACAACAATCCACTTTTGATAGAGCTCTTGTCTTGGATGCCAATGAATTATACAGGTCTACCTATTGTTGTGTCCGCTGAGTGCAAACATCTTTCAGGTGCTCAGAACAAAGCTAAGATGAAACCTGCTTTGATGTTTTTTTTTTTTGTGTGTGTGTGCGTGCTTGACCACAAGGCACCACACCAATCCGGTGGGCACCGAGTGGCGCTGGAAGATGGACCCCGCCGAGAAGATCCTGCAGGACGCGCTGGAGAAGCATCAGGACATGATCCGACAGTTTCGAGGTCAGCGGCGCGACACGCCAAGCTCTATTCTGAAAAATGTGGCGTGAGATGCTCTTGTACTTATTGTTGATGTTCCAGCATTTCTGGCAAATTCCAGGCATGAATTAAATATTTCTCCTGGGCGGTTGCACTCGTGTGCGCTGTGCTGTACTGTCGTCTCCCGATTCAGAGCACGGACCAGTTTGTAGCCAGAAAATACAAATCAAACAAGAGAACCACTAAAACAGGAGTTCATATGCTTAGATCCAGAAATGTATTTTGTCTTCTGGAGCCATTTCTCCAGGTAACAGGCCCAAAAATCGGACTTTTTTTTTTTTCCTCTTAAATACGATGAAGATTGTCATTTTTCCCTTCAGTTTAATACAGAACCACGTTTTGCCTTTTTAATATCGATTGTCGTGTGCTTGTGTTGTGTATGTGTTGCTGCTCCATGCGTGTTCAGTAGCCGTTCTTTGAAGTTTTATAATTACCGTAGCATTGATGCTAATTTTTGTTTGCCTGTCTATGGCAGTTATGAAAAAGCTGTACACTTTCATTCTAATATGCCAACGTCCCCTAGAGGTTATGAAAAAGGTGTACACTTTCATTCCAATATGTCAGTGGCACATATGACTGCGTGTATGTACAGTTGTGCTCATAAGTTTACATACCGTGGCAGAATTTGTGAAATATTGTTTTGTAAATATGACTGAATAACAACCATCATTAATTTCTTTATGGTTATGTTTTGTTTAATGATAATGCTTTTCTGAAATGCTTGACAGTTTAATTTGAGTCCCATTAAAATCATTTTTTTTTAGAATTTGGCCTGGCCCTTCATGTTTTCTTTAAATTGTACCCATCTTACAAATTCTGCCCGGGTAATGAAACATATGAGCACAACTGTGTGTTTTCTCATTTACTCAATAAAAGTAGGGCTGTGAATTTCAAAATAAGAGCAAGTAAATAAAGTATTGCGTGTTCAAATAAAGTGCTTAACTTCAGAATTAATATTTGAAAAAAAACTAACAAAATACAGATAGTTCGTTTTGATTATATGGGTAGAAGCAAAATCATGCATTGTAAAAATGCATTATACAACCCCAATTCCAATGAGGTTGGGACGTTGTGTTAAACATAAATGAAAACAGAATACAATGATTTCCAAATCATGTTCAGCCTATATTTAATTGAATACACGACAAAGACAAGATTTTTAATGTTCAAATTGATGTACTTGGCTATAAAAGGAGCTTCCCTGTATTGCTCAGTCATTCACAAGCAAAAATGGTGCGACGTTCGCCTCTGCGAACAAGTGCGTGAGAAAATAGTCGAACAGTTTAAGGACAATGTTCCTCAACGTGCAATTGCAAGGAATTTAGGGATTTCAGCATCTACGGTCCATAATATCATCAAAAGGTTCAGAGAAGGCGGCACGGTGACCGACTGGTTAGAGCGTCAGCCTCACAGTTCTGAGGAGCGGGGTTCAATCCCGGGTCCCGCCTGTGTGGAGTTTGCATGTTCTCCCCGTGCCTGCGTGGGTTTCCTCCCACATCCCAAAAAACATGCATTAATTGGAGACTCTAAATTGCCCGTAGGTGTGAATGTGAGTGCGAATGTTGTTTGTTTCTATGTGCCCTGCAATTGGCTGGCAACCAGTTCAGGGTGTACCCCGCCTCCTGCCCGATGATAGCTGGGATAGGCTCCAGCACGCCCGCGACCCGAGTGAGGAGAAGCGGCTCAGAAAATGGATGGATGGAGGTTCAGAGAATCTGGAGAAATTACTGCATGGAAGCGGCAAGGCCGAAAACCGACATCGAATGCCCGTGACGTACGATCCCTCAGGCGGCGCTGCATCAAAAACTGACATCAATGTGTAACGGATATCACCGCGTGGGCTCAGGAACACTTCAGAAAACCAATGTCAGTAAATACAGTTCGGCGCTACATCCGTAAGTGCAACTTGAAACTCTACTATGCAAAGCAAAAGCCATTTATCAACAACACCCAGAAACGCCGCCGGCTTCTCTGGGCCCGAACTCATTGAAGATGGACCGATGCAAAGGGGAAAAGTGTTCTGTGGTCCGACGAGTCCACATTTCAAATTGTTTTTGGAAATTGTGGACGTCGTGTCCACCGGGACAAAGAGGAAAAGAACCATCCGGAGTGTTATGGACGCAAAGTTCAAAAGCCAGCATCTGTGATGGTATGGGGCTGTGTTAATGCCAATGGCATGGGTAACTTACACATCTGTGAAGACACCATTAATGCTGAAAGCTACATACAGGTTTTGGAGAAACATATGCTGCCATCCAAGCAACGTCTTTTTCATGGACGCCCCTGCTTATTTCACCAAGACAATGCCAAACCACATTCTGCATGTGTTACAAAAGCGTGGTTCCGTAGTAAAAGAGTGCGGGTACTAGACTGGCCTGCCTGGAGTCCAAACCTGTCTCCCATTGGAAATGTGTGGCGCATTATGAAGCGTAAAATACAACAACGGAGACCCTGGACTGTTGGACAGCTGAAGCTGTACATCGAGCAAGAATGGGAAAGAATTCCACCTACAAAGCTTCAACGATGAGTGTACTCAGTTCCCAAACGTTTATTGAATGTTGTGAAAAGAAAAGGTGATGTAACACACTGGTAAACATGACCCTGTCCCAGCTTTTTTGAAACGTGTTGCAGCCATTAAATTAATGATTATTTGCTAAAAACAATCAAGTTTATCAGTTTGAACATGAAATATCTTTGTCGTGTATTCAATTAAATATAGGTTGAACATGATTAGGAAGTAATTGTATTCTGTTTTTATTTATGTTAAACACAACGTCCCAACTTCATTGGAATTGGGGTTGTACATAGGTAGAAGGGTTTTCCAGAATTTTGAGGTCAACTTTGGGGGTGCGTATTATACACGCGAAATTACGGTAATTAGGGCTGCAGTTAACAATGATTTTAGTAATCGATTATTCTGTTGATGAATTTTAAAAATGTACTAAAATTATTTTAAATTGACAAATTAATTATGATTCATCGACCGGTTTGGTCCGTAACATGTCAGAAAATAGGAGAAATGTTGATAAATCTAAAGATAATTGAAAGAAAGAAGCGCAGGTTAGGAATTACCCTAACAGCTATGCTAATTTCTGTTAGCCCTTCTGCAGCGTTATTCATTATGTGTAAGCATTAAGCTATTGGACTTTTGTTAGACGACTGAATGTTTGGTTGATGATTTTGGTATTTAAATGTATAGTTTAATGTCAGTTTTACAGTAAACTTCAACTGGGAGTGACAAAAAAAATAGCTTGAAGCAAGCATGCTGTGCCTCTTATTTGAAGAACTGTGCAGCTGCAGATTGAAATCCGCCGTTGCCTTTTGTCTCGCCAGGCGTCCCCGGCGTGAAGCGGGAGCGTTACGAGGAGGGTCTGACGGTGCAGCACTGCGCTCTGTCCCTGGTGGGCGAGCCCATCATGTACCCCGAGATCAACCGCTTCGTGCGCCTCCTCCACTCCCGACGCATTTCAAGCTTCCTGGTCACCAACGCGCAGTTCCCCGAGGAAATCAGGTAGCGTTGCCTCGCTCGCCGCTTGGCAGCCAGATGCCTTCAATTGATGTCGACTTGTTTGCCAGAGCTGTGAATAAGTAGCAATAAATGGCTACCTTGACTATACGTATGGATATTTGGCGCCCATTGTAATTGCATTGAATTTTTTTTTTTCCCCTAAATATTCTTGAATATGATAAAACGCCAATAAGCGTTTTTGGGGTTGGTCTCCCTCCAAAAAAGAATAAATGAGGAAAAATGAAAAAAAAAAAGCCAGTATGCGGGGGTCCACTGCATATCAAATCACTTTTCCCTTTGATTTGAATTAAACTGACATTTATCTGTTCCAGCCCCCCAAAAGCAAAAAAAAAAAAGTAATTGTCACTTGTTTTTAAGTGCTTTATCTGTCGTGCTTGAGTGCCTTATGATTTCTTCTCCTGAATTCTTCATGACAAACTCTTGAACTAAGCGACCCGACTTCTCCATCGTCTACCTCCTCCTCCTCTTCCTCTCCACCGTGTGGGGGAGTCAATAATTGGTGAAGGCTCAGTAGTTGCCGGTGCTTTCAGGAGCTTGGATCCCGTCACGCAGCTGTATGTGAGCGTGGACGCCAGCACCAAGGAGAGCCTGAAGAAGATCGACAGGCCGCTCTTTAAGGACTTCTGGACGCGATTCCTAGACAGCCTCAAGGCCCTGGCGGAGAAGGTCAGACCACAAACTCCAATCCTCATATTTTTTATTCGAAAAAGTCACACGTTGCCAAGAAGAATACAGTGAAAACTAAATTTAACAATGCTATTCAATTTTAATATCCTTATATTATGAGAGAATTTTCCCCAGGAAAACATTTTGTAGTTTTTTTGACAGTTATTTAAAAAAATGTTTTGGATTTCTTTTTATTTTAAGTCACATTTTTCTATCTTAGGCAAAGTGCCCCGCTGTGTGTGTGTGTGTGTGTGTGTGTGTGGGGGGGGGGGGGGGGGACCTTTCTGTATGATAAACACTTGGTAAATATAAAAGAATCCAATGAAAAACAATAAGTACGACATTAGCTGCCTTAAATGCCTTATTTTTCCAAGTGGCCACATATTCTTACGCCACTGCGCCAACCAGTTGATTGCGCCCCATTTGCAACCTCGAAACATTGCATACTGGTACCGTCGAGGACCCCATGTGCATTTTCTTACTCATGTTAGCTCTCCACGACTCCGCCACCCACTTTTGGGTCACGACCCACCAGTTTAGAACCACTGCTTTAGAGTGTTTACGACCTCATTCGTTGAAGTCAAGAGCACAGTGTTTTTGTGTTTTGAGTGCGTGAGCCACTAAAATGCCAAAACACTTTGCCCGCTTTGAGCTGCTCTTATCGATGACTTTAAAACGTCAAACCTTTGTGCCTGTCCCCGCCGGATGCGAGCCTGCGCCAGCATGCGTCCATTTCCGTGTCGCGGGGGACCGCCCGGACAAAAGGTCTCGCTGGCCTTTTGCTTTTCAAGAAAAAGAGACAAAAGCCCATCAGCGCAGCTGGCGGCCCGCGGCAGCCTCTGTCGATACGTACGCTACAGACGCTTGTTTGCGCTTAACCCGTTTCTCGTTCCAGACCTGTGAAAAACTGCAGTATCGAGAGACAATATCATAAAATATAGACACCGTGTTCCAAATGATGATGCAAATTGTATTAAAGTGTCATAACAATTGGATTTGTGGGTTTTGATTCAACTCAAGGAAGCTAATTGTGTCTCAGGGCTCTGGATTACTGAACTCAATCTCAGGCACTTCTCTGATAATTAGTTTGCCAGGTGCGCCCAATTCAAGAAGGATGTGCCACAGTATTAATCAGTTTGAACATTCAATGTTTTGTCTTTGTAGTGTATTCAATTGAAGATAGGTTGCAAAGGATTTGCAAACCATTGTGTTCTGTTTTGATTTCCTTGTTGCACAACTTGATTGGAATTGGGGTTTTTACATCGGATTAAGAGCGCAGCTGCTGAAATGTAATTGTCAAAGCAGCAAACAAGTATTTGAAGCTGCTGGCGCTAACATCCAGGTGTAGGATCGACCGGAGGGTTTGAACGTTTGCGTAAACGTTTTATTCGGCCAGCCCGAAACAATGCTCACGAGCAGAAACGGCTGCAGTGGACCCAGAAATACGTGAAGACAAGTTTTCAAACAGTCTTGTTCGCCGATGAGCGCCCTGCGACCGTGGATGGTTAGTCGGCGGAAGGCCGGCACGTCCCAACACGGCTGCCACGTCGGCAAGGAGGCGGCAGAGACGTGTTTTGGGCAGAGAGGCGGTTGGCGCGTTTAGGCTCCCAGATCCTGTGAAAATCACCTCTGACAACTATGTGGCGTTTCTGACTGCCCACTTTCTTCGTCAAAATGTAACTTGACCTGTTCAGATGTTTTTGATTGAAATAGATTTGAATTTCACTAAACGTGACCTGCTACTGCCGCAAATTCAACAAACGACCCTTTTCAGTTCTTTAACATTTTGCCAACTCTTTTGCCAACATTTTGCCAACTCTTTTGCGCACAATAATTGAGAACGGTGCATTTTTGAAAGAAAACAAATATTGTCATCGTTGGGAGGTTTGTTCAATAACATTCAAATGATACTCTAATGCTGAATGAATTGAGCACGATGTTGACTGTCATTTGCGTGGACTAGAAAAATCGGAGAAAAATACCATTTGCATAATCATTTGGAACGCCGTGTAGTTTTACACCTGCCACGCTCCAAAACCAATTTTTGAAAGTATTCCTTGGAGAATCTCCATCCATCCATCCATCCATCACCTGTTCTCAAATTCTCTTCCTTCACCTTCTTTCTCCTCCACCTGTTCTTTTTTCTATTTGCCTCTCTCTGCCCTCTCTCTTCCTCCATCCATCACCTGTTGTCTTTTCACCGTCTTTCTCCACCTTTTGTCTTTCTCTCTCACTCCTCAGCACCTGTTCTCTCCACAATCTACCTTCATCTGTTCTTCCCACTCTCTCGCGTTCTTTCCCATCCCATGTTCCCCTTCCACCATCTCTCTCCACCTCTCCCTCTCTCTCTCTCTCACTCACTCATTCTCTCTCGTTTCCTCTCCAGATTGCATGTGGCTCTCAAGCTGCTCGTACGTTTATTTGAGCGCATCGCAGGTTGTCAACAGATTTTTGGGAAACGGTAGTCTTATTTATAGTAGGGTTGTACATAACACCGCTTCTAGAAAAGTACCTCAATACACCACGGTCAAAAATGCAAGCATAACACTTGTTTTTGGTCTCAGTAGTACTTTTGCGCAGTTTGGCCAATTAAGCAAAACAGAAGCTGACTGTGCTTGTTTCAAGCTGTTTATTAGTTACTCTTGCAAAATATGTAAAGTGTTTGTAAGTGGAAAGAACAAAAGCAACACACTTCATGTTTTCCGTGGCCTCATGGTTACCTCACAGTGTTTTGTTTTATCGTTTTGTTTTTTTTTCTAACCATCTGTCTTAAGACAGTGAGTGCTGAATAGAAGCGGCTGATGTCCATTGAAGTAAAGCATGAAATCATCGAAAAACACGAGTGAGATTAACTCCAGCGAAAGTGAAGGTACAAAAAAAATGATGCAAAAATGATTGAATTCTTCAAATCCTATTTTGTTTTGCGATTACCGTTTTTATACACCACAATACTGTAAAGTGCTAGTTGTCCTTAGAGACACGTTACAATTTTTGGGAGGTTGAATTTTGAGGGGAAACATTTTTCAATCGCAAATTGGGACCAATAAATTATGTTGAAGTGAGGGAAAGACAAACAAGATAACAACACTTAAAGGCATATATTCTTTGTCCTCTGCAAAAAAACAGCCAATGATATTGCAGCTTGCTGAGTCACTGAGCGTACTGGTGACTCTTCTTCGTCTGTGTCTGTACGACTGCATTGTGCTGCCATCCGGTGGCCAAGGCAGGCACACCAGAAGGAGCAGCACAGTGAATTGAAGCATCATAAATCATGATGCACATTCTTTATTCTATATGTTATTACCGGATATTTTTGTAGAGTACAATATTATAGCGTGCTATTTTCCTTGTTAACGGCATAAGTAGCATGACACTCCAGTCTACGTCATCCTGCACCATTCAAACCGCAGCAGTCCGATCCTTCATTTTTGTAAGCCACCCAGGAGACGTTCACACTGTACAACATATTCCCTCATCTAATAGCTTTTGCTGTAGCATTAAAATACTGGCGCCCCCGCCGCCCCCTTTTATTTTCATTCCATCTCACGGCGCACCCTGCAGCGCTGCGGCGGCGTCTTTCATGCGGAACAACGAGAGTTGTGTCCCCGGAATCAACAATGGAGTCCTGGCCAGGCACCAAAGGGAAGGTGTTTTTGTTTTATTGCAAGTTACACTTCAGGACGTCCTTGATTTCCCCTCCGCCCCCACCCGACTCTCGCACTACAAACAATCTGACACTTTGTAGATTACTTCGAACGTACGTGGGTAGTCATTTTGTTGTATTTTTCTATTTTAAAGAAATACATTTACATTTCAGGAATATTTTTTGATATGTTTTGAAAAGGTATTTGATATATTTTGTAATATTTGTCTAATTTTTTTTTTAAATTAAATCTTTTGTCTAATATTCTTCTAATTTGAGATTTGTTTTGTTAAAAAAAAATCTATTTTTGTTGTAATATTTTAAAATTTTTCTTTTAAAATAATTTAGATTATTTTTCTCTAATGTATTTCTTGTTTTTAGTTATCATTTTTTTATTTCTTTTTATATTTTCGTCATTTGTATACTCAATTTATTTAAAATTCTTTATTTTAAATTAAAAAGTTCTGTTTGTAATTTTCTACTTTTTAAATGTCTGAAATATTTTCCTATTATATTTATTCGTAATATTTTTCATATGCATTCTCGTATTTTTTTTTGTATTGTACTAATGTTTTTGTTGTGATATTTTTATTTTTTTTATATTTTCTTTTAATAATTTGGATACGTTTTACAAATATATTTTTTTGCCTTATTTTATAACACTTTTTTATATCATTGTAATATTTATTGTATTTAGTGTAATATATTGCATTATCATTTAGATTCTTTTGGACTAATTTTCTACTTTTGAATTATTATTTTTTAAAATAAAATAGATTTAGTAAAATGTTCCATGATTTTTGTTGTAATATTTTGGATTGTACTGTTCTTGTTGTGATAGTTTATTCATTGGTTCATTCATCTTCCATTCCGCTTCTCCTCACGCGGGTCGCGGGCGTGCTGGAGCCTATCCCAGCTCTCTTCGGGCGAGAGGCGGGGTACACTCTGAACTGGTCGCCAGCCAATCACAGGGCACATAAACAACCGACCATTCACACCTATGGGCAATTCAGAGTCTTCAATGAACCTACCCTGCATGTTTTTGGGATGTGGGAGGAAACCGGAGTACCCGGAGAAAAGCCACGCAGGCGCCCGGAGAACATGCAAACTCCACACAGGCGGGGCCGGGATTTGAACACCGGGCCTCAGAACTGTGAGGCAGATGTGCCAGTCGTCCGCCGTGATAGTTTATATTTTTCAATTTTTTCAAACGTGTGTGTGTGTGTGTGTTGTAACATTAGCCAATATTTTTGCCGTAACAGTTTTTTTTTGTGGTCATTTTTGTCTGTTGTAATATTTTTCTCTTTTTCCATATTTTGGATGTTTTTGTCTTGTTTCAGTAATACGGATATGTTTGCCTAATATTTGTCCATTATGATGACATTTGTTCCTTTTTCTAATGCGTGTGTGTGTGTGTGTGTGTGTTTTATGGTTCAGAGGCAGCGAACGGTGTACCGTCTGACGCTGGTGAAGTCGTGGAACGTGGACGAGCTGACGGCCTACTCTGAGCTCGTCGCCTTAGGCCAGCCCGACTTCATCGAGGTCAAGGTAGGATAATGCTTTTGTCTCATTCGTCTCGTGTGTTTTTTGACTTGTATTTTTTATTGGAGCGCTTCCACGTGGCGGGCGTCTTAAGAGACATCCCAGGCAGCAAAGCCTCATTTGCGTTTGGAGCGCCGGTGTCTGGCTCAAGCGAAGCGGCTGGCACGCCAAAGTTTTACAATCAAACAACTGGAAACAAATTTGGATATTTTTTCCTATCATAGTTCGGTACTTTTAGCTAGATTTTGTAATATTTGGTCCAAAAAGTTTTGTTGTACGTTTTAGATATATTTTTGTATTGTAGTATTATTCTTGTATGTGTAGGTATTTTGGTGGCGGCACGGTGGACGACTGGTTAGCACATCTGCCTCACAGTTCTGAGGTTGCGGGTTCCAATCAGGCCTTGCCTGTGTGAAGTTTGCATTTTCTCCGCGTGCCTGCATGGCTTTTCTCCGGGTACTCCAGTTTCCTCCCACATCCCTAAAACATGCATGGTAGGTTGATTGAAGTCTCTAAATTGCCCGTAGGTGTGAATGTGAGTGCAAATGGTTGTTTGTTCATATGTGCCCTACGATTGGCTGGTGACCAGTTTAGGGTGTACCCCGCCTCCCGCCTAAAGATAGCTGGGATAGGCTCCAACACGCCCGCGACCCGCGTGAGAAGAAGCGTTACAGATGGATGGATGGAGAGGTATTTTGGATTTTTTGTTTGTTTGTTTGTTTTAGTATTTTTGTTGAAATTATGAGATTGATTGTTTTGTCTTAATACTTTCACATTTGAACCTTTTTAATGTTATGTATTTGTCATATTTATGCATTTTCATAATTTGTTTTTAGACATTTGTTGTAATATTTTGCATATTTATATTTTGGTAATTTATTTTCTAATGTTTCTATTAAGTTGTAACAAATTGATTTTTCATCTTAATATTTTTAGATGGAAAGCATCTTTCTTTTCCATGTTTAGATTTTATTTTTAACAGTTTCTAATATTCCATTTGAAGAATATTTTTGTACTTGTAGATATTTCTTGTTGCATATTATCATAATATTCTTGTATGTATAGTAGGTCTGCACGGTATTGGGAAAAAAATGATGTTGCGATTTTTTTTTTTTTTTTTAAAAGCTACGATATATGTTGTGATGTAAAATAATACAGGATCAGTGGTGGGAAAGTTAATTTTCTACGCCAACTCGTTCAAAGTTCAGTTCATAGTGTCACGTGTGGGGAGTAGCTGGACCCAAGAGCAGGCGGAGGCAGATGTCAAACGATGAAAGGTTATGGAGGTGGTCCTGGATGTGTTGGCAGGCAGTGGACAGAACAGGCGGCTGGCTCAGTGGCAGGAATGACGTGGGTCATGAACACAGGGCAGCGCTGGGAACGAGGAGACACAAGAGTTAACAAGGGAAGCGAGGAACAGTATAGCTTACTTGACATAAGGTGGGCCGTGGTACCGCTACTGGGCACTACTGAGTATCCGCGGTTCAGAGAATGGATGGATATTTGTAATATTGTCCTTTCTTATAATCTGCTCGAAATGTTTTCATTTTTTTTCGTTTTCTAATTTGTCCTTTTCGTTGTTTTCTATCTTTTGCAATGGTTTCTGTTTCAGTATTTATTTGTTTATTTCTGTAACAAGTTGCTCAAGTTCTCATTGACTGCGCAAGTGTACCTAATGATTTGACTTGCATCGTCTGCATGACGTTAAAAGTTTTGTCGTTGAAGAATTGAAAGCATCCGCAAGCAAACACGAGTCAAATCTCAAATCACTTTGTTGTATTGAAAGTCTTAAAAGCCCTGCGAAAACCGTATCTTGTCGAGTATTAGGGTTCCTTTTTAGCGCAGCCAAAAAGACACGAAGGCTTCATTATTTAACATGCACGTTTTTTCTTTCTTTTTTTTCCACAAGCGGATGAATAATTGACTTCATGAGGGGGACTGTGACACGTGTCCTCATCAGATGGCGTTTGTCCTCGCGTCAGCTCAGACTGGGTTGCGAGGGACGCGATTTCCATTTTCTTGCTCTCAAGTGTCACAATTGCGAGACCTGTAAAGCGAAAAAATCTGATGTGCACAGTAGAATCGGACCAATTCCAAGTATGGATACAAATCTCATGATCAACTCTGATTTTGTCATTTCCAACTTCAGCTCTTTAAATTTCACCACTGTCAGGCGGAAACCTCGTATGTCCAAATATGGTCAAGTTTATATTTTTTCACAAATTGATACTATTGGTCCCATGTGGACACATTATTAACCAATTGAAAGTGTTGAAAATAGCTTGCGAACAAATCCGTCAACTCTCTTGAGCACTCAAATGTCTGAGAAATGCTACAAAACTCCGCCTCTTCCATCAATCTGCGGGAGCCGTGCGGCATTAAGTCGCCTCAAGATCGAAAGTCTGGTTGTGTTTTTGACATTCCCGAGTGAAAATAGTTAGGCTAGCTACATTGGAGTAAACGTTTGTCCCAAATGGCAAAGGTATGTTTACATGTAGATTGGTCTCTGCCTATTCAACTGCTGAATCAGCTCATCATCGTATTTATTACATCATGCGAAGATGAGGCAACCAGTCATTTGCTTTTTGGCAGCGTAATACTTTTGTTTTGTTTTTTTGCATGTTGAATTAGCGTTTGAACATTATTTAGGGGTGGCGTGTTGATGTTGGGGCGCAACGATGTATGATAACAATGCAAGATATAATGCCAACTTAAACGATGCGGTGCTTGCTAACTCAAGCAAGATGGCGTTTTTGGGAACGTTATCATATTTGTGAGGATTCTTCCCGACAGCAACGATATACGTCTGTATCAATAATATACTGTTTATGTCAAATTGTACCTTTTGGCTCTGTTGTGGCCAGTTGAAACCCAGGAAGAGTACATTGTTGTTATTTCAAGGATTGAATCACGGACTTTGAGTAAAATGGGTTTTTTATACACTCAACGCTTGAATTTTTATTCCGCCCACCCGCCCCCAAGTGACATTTATCAATTGGGGGAGCAATTTCATGTCATATTCTTAGTTTCCAAAAGCAAGGATTAATGTCTTACTGCACTTAAATGGAGCAAATAAATGGTAATTTTTTTTTTTATTTGAAGAAGTGGAGAACAAACACTTTTTTATTTAAGAAGTGGAAGCTTCATCTGCACTATGAGCCATATAAGAACAAAAGCTGGTACTGCGTATACAGTGTTCCCCCAATATTGGTGAGGGATTGGGCCTGAGTCTTGCCGCCAGTCGCGAAAATGTGCGAGTCATTGGAATGTAAAGAAAGGATTATTTTGCCATCACAAGCCTGTTCTCAGTCTTGTTTTTGTTGCTTTCACAAAAGCAAAAGATTTTAGTGAGAGTCACTGATCTGCTTTTCACAAAAATCTCATTTTCTCCCGTTTTTGGCATTTTCGGTGAATACAAACGATGCTCTACTGCTGATTACCAAAGAACGGAAAAAGGTAGAAACACAACATTTTTTTTGTAGCGAAAGAAAATAGTCTCCTCTGTCTTTTGGCGGGCTAATGCGTATATTGGCACGGAACCCAATGTTCTGTGGGTCTTGAAAGATCAGCCAAAATGCTCTAAAACCGCTGGCAATATGCGCAACCCTGCTTTGAAATGGGCTGCCAGTCAATGACTGAACAACAGCCAGCCCAAGTCAGAGTCAGAAAGATCAAAATGTCTGTTTTATACTGAGGACAAGAAATGTTGTTAGTTGAAAACGTTATGATGTAAAAGAAGCAAAACAAAGTGGAAAGTCCTCCTGAGGGTTAAACGCATTTTCACACAGGCGCATGATGTTCGTCCAGGTACAGACTGGTTTTCACACCACACCCGAATCTTTTTATAATTTTTTGGTGCCATTCCAGAAGTGAAAGAGCACGCGAGGCTCTTTGTTAGCATTCAGGAAGCAGCCTCCCGCGGGAGCGCGCCCTCTTCTGCTCGCTCATTCATAATCGAGAGCCGTCCGCAGTCATCAGGCGGCAGAAGGGCCCCCAAACGATGATCGAGGACAGGGAGCCCACGGGCGCCTTACGCGTGACAACTGCCAGTAAATAATTGAAGACGGCGGGACGCCGCGGCTTAATTTTTCTTGGACGTCTCGTGTGAGGCTTTTTGTTTTTGCGGCGGAACGCTCCTCGTCGGTGTTTGCGTTCACAAAAGTGACAGGAATTGTGAAGTGGAACGGCAATGCTACGCAGCGTGAAGCACTTGTCAGCGACAGTGCTTATGCAACTGTTCTGTGATTATATTCCAAGCGGTTTTGTATTTTTGGGGGGGTTATTTAGTATTTCTTATATTTTTGTACTTTTGAAAAAATTTTGTAATGTCATTTCTGTCATAGTTTTGTAATTTAGGAATTTGATATTTTTTCAAAATATTTGTCTGATATTTAAGTATTTTGGATATATGTAATATTTTAATTACTGTGTAGAATTTTTATTTTTTTATTTTTTTGCAGTTTCCATTTTTCTAACTTGTTTATTTTTGCCTGATATTACTGTTTTATATATATTCCGATGTTTAATGTATTAATTTATTGTACAGTATTTAAAAAATATCTATTGTTGTATTTTTATTTTATTTGTTGTCATATTTCTCATAGGTTTTTTTATAATTTGTATTTTTTCATAATTGTTTATGTATATTTTGTAATATTTTATTTATGTAAATATTTGTCACTTTTGGGTTGATTTTAGATATTTTGTAATGTGATTGGTCTTTGGAATTTTCACAACAGTTTAGCTTTTTTCCTAATTGTGATAATGTTAAACAGTATTAATAATTTATTTTAATATTTTTAGCATTTTTTTCCTAATTATGCATTTTTTCTTTTTAAAATGTCTATTTTTGGGATGAAGTTAAACAGTATTATTTATTTTAATATTTGTATCATTTTTTCCTAATTACACATTTCTTTTAAAAAATGTCTATTTTTGTGATAAAGTTAAAAAATATTATTTTAATATTTTGTAATATAATTTTTGTATATTTTTTAAACATGTTTTGTAATATAATTGTTACCTTAATGTTTTTTAATGTATACATACAGAGCATACAACAAACAGCAGCAAAATGTTCAACCAAAGCATATCATTTCCTCTAATGAAAGTCCACTAGCTTAATGCTAACACATCATGCGAAATGCCATAGACAACTAACGTAAATTAGCATCGACGTAACAGTAATTCAAAATGTTCGAACAACTACTATAACATACGTGTAGCTAGCAACGCATACAAACAGAGCATAGAGCAGTACTATGAGAAATATATTCTCTCTGCTCTTTGGGAACAAGCACTATTATTGGAGCGCAGTAGGGGCCCTTCTCTGCCCCTTCTTCTTCCTCTTAATTACGCTGCATGTCTTCCAGTCGAACTCAGTGCTACCCGGCACGTTGTGGCACGACACTTGAGGCGCACAACTGTAAATTCAGACTGTGATACAAGATGAACTGTGATACAGTGGGGGTTCACTGCAGAGTGTTTTTTTTTTGTATTTTTTTTTTTTTTATATTAATACTGTAAATATTTGATTTGTGATGAAAACCCTGCAACGGGATAATATTGTTTGTCGCTTGTCGCTGTAATGGGGACACTGCGGTGCATACGAAGTACAGCAGTGAGTCCAGGGACGTGTCGGCGTAATGAGAAGCGCAACTTTCTGGCCTGGTGACAAGCATATGTGCGAGTGTGTGCATTTCCTGTAATGAATTTTTTTTGCTGGCCTTGCTTGCTTTGCACTTTGCTGCCACATTAAAAGTAGCAAAACCCGTGTTAGCTCATCCTCCTCCTCCGAGCCTCTCGTCTGTTCGCGGAGACGGTCTGCGTTTTGTTTGCTTCTTTCGGAACACCTGCTCTATGATCGAACCACGCCCACTAAAGCCGTGAAAGACTTTGGTGTACCCATAAATACGTTTTTCCAAAATAAAGACCTTAATTATCCTTTAATAAATGACAATAATGACAATAATTCTTGTCTAATGCTGTTCCAAGGTGTTAACAATGCCACAAATAATAAAAAAGAATGTATTGTTAGGTGTTCTTGGGTAAACTATACTCAGAATTCAAGCAAGCAGCGGCCTTGTAAATCAGAATCAGAATCATCTGTCAAAAACACACAGGGAATTTGTCTCCGGTAGTTGGAGCCGCTCCAGTACGACAACAGACAGCCACTTGACAGAGAATACTTTTGAGACATAAAAAATGTAATCAAATAAACAGTCGCTGACCAAGGTTATACTGTGCGTTTTACCGGTAGGTCAAAAATAGAGCAGTGATTCTCAACTGCTGGGTTAACCCTAACCAAAAAGTGGGTCGCGGACAGGTAGTACGAAATTATAGGGGGCCCTCAGGTGGAGCTACAACCCCCCCAAAGTGTCGAGTGGGAGTGGCTGTGTTACCCGCCACTGCTGTAATTCACCTGCATTTGGCGGGTGTTAATATCAAGCCCTGGTTACAAACATTACGCAATCAATCAGTGGCAAGATATATAATTGAAATGTTGTGGCCGTATTTTGTGCAATTATCGTCTTTCGTTTGACTGTATGCACATTCTTAATTGTCTTGAAAGGCACTTTTCAACGTTAGCACGCATAATTATGTTACAAAATGGGATATATGGTGAACCCCCACCTAAGCGCATTTCGCTATTCACCAGTTCACTTTTTAGCTGTTTTTCTGTGGAACTTGTCCTCAGCTATTTTGCTGAAAGAGTCACCTAGTCACGGTTTTGCTGCTCTTTCTATAACGCTTTAAGTTGCCACAACCTGGTGCCAAAGTCCTGGATAATAGGAACGTAGTAATTGTTGTCAAGGAAGTACAGTGGACCCCCGCATATTCGTTCATATTGTTCAACACCTGCAGATTCTCCTTTTTTATTTTCAATTTTGAACAAAAACTTGTTGGGATTAAAAAAAAAAAAGCAAATACATTTTCAACGCAATTATAATGGACGTCAATTATTTGTGAATTTTCGCTATTCGCTGTCGGGCTATATAAGACTATATAAGTGTACAATGCATTATTATTGTTGTTATTATTTATTATTGTTGTAATAGCAGGGGTCGACTGTATATTGAAGTGATACGTCTCGACTGAAAGACTTAACATGTTTGTATGTCGGGGAGGAGCTAAGTTTAGCCTGGGTTTCTAGCGGAAGTGACGGAGAGTCTTCGCCGCATGTTCATGTGCCCTTCTGGTGCATTTTTTTTTCTCCCACCAAAAGCCACTTTTTGAAGGGTATTATTGTAAAATGATATTAAAGCTATTAAAATAGGCAGTTGTAAACATTTTATAGGGGGGTCAGTTGCTTGCGTTTTTTTCACTGGTGGGGTTTTACTGAACATGTTTTCAAAGACTGCTTTTGTAGATTTGGTTCTGTTTATTGTTCTTCTTTCAGAGTGCGCAGCGACATGGCAACAGTCGAAAAATTGCCGCAGGCTTCGTCTTGGCGGTCGTACAGATTGAAATTGTGCTGTTGAACGTAACTCTGCTCACTCTGGCGCGTTTGTGAACAGAGTGAAAGATGTTCAAAGAGCTGCCCAATATGTCTTTGGTTGGACATATCGATTGTGTCGCCCGTAGAGAACGTCGCTCCCGCCAAACGAGATCGGCTATCGATTCGCGCCAAGACCTTCTCGTTTGTCACTCGACAACAAGCGCTGACCAAATGTGCTTGTATCAATAATGCGACGTGACGCGCTCGTTGATTGGGGACGCGGGGAGGGGGCTAACTCCATTCATATCGAACTCTTTTAAAATTACACCCAAAAAAATTATTTTGTCTCAAAGTGTAATGTCTTTAAGACATTACTTTAATACTTTTTTCTTTAAATGTTTGATTTTATTTTTTAAGTACGACTTTATTTGCTTAAAATTTACAATACAATAATAATACAAAATAATTTGTAAAATTAGTGCTTTTTCCCCCCCTCAAAAATAGTTTTTATTTGATTCCCATAAGATTACCAAATTTTTTTCTAGGAAAGTCTGCATTTTTTTTTTCAAGAAAATCAGGCTTTCGTCGAGTAATATTGCCGCTTTTTTCCTCAAATATGACTTAAAATAAAGAACTTTAAAGCAAGCTTTTTTCCCTGAAAAATATGACATATAGTCTGTTGAAAAAAATATTCAGAAAACTTAATTACTCCAAATATGTATATTAATGACTTGATTCTCTTGATTACTTGAAAACTGATTGAAAAATAAGACTTTATTCTCGACATGTTGGGACTTTATATACATCATTTCATTCCTTTTCTTTTCATGCAAAACTGCTTGCTTGATGTCACCTCTATTATTTCCCCGAGAATATGAACTCTTAACAGTCATCATTTAAGTGACAAAACACAATTCACAGCAGAAGCGGTATTGCATTGCTGGTGTGCCTAATGAAGCGTCCGGTGAGTGTCCATCACGTGTTGTTCAGTTCATCGATGTGTGTGCGTGTGCGCTCGTGGTGCAGAAAGCAGGCAATAATTGAATTCAGTGTTGCATTTTCTTCCGTTTGTGAGGATTTTTGTTCCCAGTGAATGACTTTCATTTTCATTTGTTGTCTTGTGCTCATCGGGCGTCTGATTGATCGGCTCCCTGCTGCATCAAGAAGCGTTATTGATCACGTATGCGTTCCAATAAATTAGTTTTCGACACAAACAGCCTTTTTATTTATTTTATTTATTTATTTTACAGCGTCCCAGACATAAATTCAATAGTGGCCACAATATATGTATAACATTTTCACAAAATGCTATTGGCGGGGGATGGGGTCCCGCCTGGGGCGCTGTAGCGAAAATCTGTGCGTAATCGACGGCAATTATAATTGCATTGGGAAAAAAACCAAAAAAGATATGGGTCTATTTATTACATTGTAAGAAGGGAAAAGGTATGACATTATGGGCTTCTGCCCTCTGCAAGCAACATTATTGATTGGAGCCAAGCCAGCTGTCACATGACCTCCTGGAGGCTACTCGGCTTTGCATATATCACGGCTCTCGTCCACTCCGCCGGCAGAAACACGCCCGCCCGCCCGCCGGCCGGCCGCCGTCGTCTGGGCCTCTCCACCTGCTGATTTATGGCGACTCCGGTGCGCCGGGCTGTTACTCAGCATGCCTCCAGGTGCCGCCGCCATCGATTGCGTCCCGAATGCCCAAACAATCTGCAAAAGGGAATAAATGTCAGCTGTTAAAAAAAAAAAGTTTCTAGCCACCTGGGAGCACAGATTGCCAATCGTTACTTGCGCCGAGGAGCTGCAACTTGCCATCTGCGCTTACAACAAGGGCAATTGGAATCTTTTTACACTACTCGCAAAAAGTTCCGGACATCGGCTTTGGGGTGAAGTTTCAGGATGAACCGAAAATACGTGCAGTCAGCTTCACACCTCCAGCTTTGGCGACTGTCTTTTATCAATCGCTCATTTGCTTATTCTGCGTGTGTATTTTTCAGGGCGTGACGTACTGCGGCGAGAGTTCGGCCAGCAATCTGACCATGGCCAACGTCCCGTGGCACCGGGAAGTGGTCGACTTTGCGCGGCAGCTGCTCGACTTGCTGCCCGGTTACGACATCGCCTGCGAGCACGAGCACTCCAACTGCCTGCTCATTGCGCACAACAAGGTGACGCCGCACGCCCGAACGCCTCCCGTCTCCTTGTGCCCTGTCCTGTGCCGTCGTTTCCTCTTTTGTCCTATCCTGTCTCACCCCGCCTTATCCTGTCTGCTCTGCTCAATCCTGTCCTCTGCTGTCTCATTTATTACAACCCCAATTCCAGTGAAGTTGGGACGTTGTGTTAAACATAAATAAAAACAGAATATATTTAATTGAATACGCTACAAAGACGAGATATTTAATGTTCAAACTGATCAACTTGATTGTTTTTAGCAAATAATCGTTAACTTGGAATTTTATGGCTGCAACACGTTGCCAAAAAGCTGGGACAGGGTCATGTTTACCACTGTGTTACATTACCTTTTCTTTTAACAACATACAATAAACGTTTGGGAACTGAGGACACTAATTGTTGAAGCTTTGTCGGTGGAATTCTTTCCCATTCTTGCTTGATGCACAGCTTCAGCTGTTCAACAGTCCGGGGGTCTCCGTTGTCGTATTTTACGCTTCATTATGCGCCACGCATTTTCAATGGGAGACAGGTCTGGATTGCAGGCAGGCCAGTCTAGTACCCGCGCACTTTTACTACGAAGCCACGCTGTTGTAACACGTTGTTTCCTAAAAACAATCAAGTTGATCAGTTTGAACATGAAATATCTTGTTTTTGTAGTGTATTCAATGAAATATAGGTTGGACATGATTTGCAAATCATTGTATTCTGTTTTTATTTATGTTTAACATTGGGGCTGTATATTGTTGTTCATTCATGTCTCATGTAGTCTTCTCCTGTCCTAATCTTTCCTGCCCTGTCCTCCCCGTCTTGCATTGTCTTGATTGACACACCTTCTCGTCCATATTCCCCCTCCGTCGTCTTTCCTTTCTGGGCTGCGGGAGCCATTTGTGCGAGCGCTCCAGACTTTGCTTCATTTGCACGTCCCGCTCGCCCACGCCTGTCAGCGTTTCCTAATATACTCGCACACGCGCACGCACGCTTTGCACTTGTGGCCCAGATTGTTGTGTTGCAGCGTGACGCTTTCTCCAGCAGACGTGCTAAGTCGGAATTCTCGCTGTCGTCTTCCTTTCGAAATGGACGCTTCCTTTTTTTTTTGTCGGCGTCTCGATCGGGCAGGGAAACATTTGGGCTCACGTTCGATTTTTTTTTATTCTTTATTTTTTATATAAATTATTATTTATTTTTTTTAAACAGACAAATGGGCCAGCTCCTTTGTGTATGTGAAATACGTAGTTTATTTCAATAACAAAATAATGAATACATTAAATACATCTCATAATTAACCGATTATTACATAAAAAAATTAAAATGAAATGTTTCTCTAAAGTAGACCTGAGGGCCAACACGTGTCGTGTTTCTTTACGAAGTGACATCGCCAACTAGTGGCCTGGCATGCATATGACAGTTTTCACCGTTTTTAAACATTTTATTTTTTACACAATTGAACGTCGGTACGTCAAACACACAAACACGCATGACTTGTGTCGCGCGCGCTCGCGTCGTTTTGCGTGTTAATGTTCTGCCCTGCACGCCCAGAAGAAGCTTCAGCTCACTTGCAACCAATGAACGAATGAAGCCCAATGAGACGGAACCGCCACAGCTGGATCGTCCCGCACGTGTTCTTTACGTGTTCGCTGCGTGTTCTCCACGTGTGACATGTGGAGCGCAAAGCATGAAGCCACTGGACACTTCATTAGGTACACCTGAACCATCTAAAAGTTGTCCACGTCGTTGGAACGTGCTCAAGATGATGCGCTCTGTGAATGTTCCGAACTCCTGTTTCCATGATATTAATTTGGAATGAATGGCCTTGTCATGTTCTCTTTTCGGCCTGGTACGTTACGTTTCCATATTCATCAGTATAGGGTGCTTCCTGTTTGGCTGCATTCCGTTTGGGGTCACAATTCTCAGCGTCGTGACTCGGGGAGACATCGGCATCCCCGACACATGAAGCGTTTTGAACGTAAATATTGTTCTATATTTAAGATGGTCGGCCCGACCGATTTTGGACCCTAAAATCAGGATAAATCCACTCTCACCACACATCAGAGCTGAGGACAGTCTTGTAGGATCATCTTAGAAGACTTCAGATTGTCTGGCGTTTGACGTGCTTTGTCGGGAACTGGCGCAGTCGGCCCAAAAACAGGCCGATTGTCGGTAAATTCATCATTGTCCTGTCGTTTCCTGCCGCACGTTTTCCCGTCCTGTCCCGTCTTCTATTTTCTCGTGGTCTTTTGTCCTGTCTTTAACTTTCCTCCGTCAAGATGAATTTGCTCCACTTTCTTTTCCCCGCAGTTTGCATGCTTGACTCGATTAGTATTCCATTCCACACAATTGGCTGAATTCTTCACCATCAATCAATCAGTCAATTGATTTATGTCTCTGAATTTTCGTGCAGCTTTTATAAAGCTTTTATGAATATTTTTTAGAAACCTCCCGTCACATCAAAAATGTTCGTTCGCATCCTCCACGGACCATTTTTGATATCGAGCATGAATACAAATCGCATTTTAGGACAAATGCAATGTTTGTCCTGTTAGCTTTTAGCGCCTGAGTGGCCGTTTGTTGAATCTGCCACTGGTGCATTGTGGGAAAGACGGGAGGTCACTCGCTTACCTGCTTTGCTTGGATTGGAGGAGCGCTCATCCATGCATCAGCCTCCTGTGGGCTCTTTAACAAGATGGACGGCAGCTTGGCTGTGAGTCATCTTAACAAAATTCAGCGCGACCTTGAAAGTTTTGCCACATTTATTCTGAAAGGACGACAGCGGAGGAGACAGGAATTTAGCATCTATACGTCATCGGAGACAAGTCTGCGGTCGGGTGCGAGTACATTGGTTCTCCCGTTAGCCGTCGTCAGTCTAGCGCCTCATCTTGAGTTGTCTCGTGTTTTCAGTTTAAGGTGGACGGCGAGTGGCGAACGTGGATCGACTACGAGCGCTTCCAGGACCTGGCCCGGGCCCAACTGGAGAGCGGCGGCCAGAAGGTCTTCGCCTCGTCGGACTACACAGCGCCAACCCCCGACTGGGCGCTCTTTGGGGCCCGCGAGCGGGGCTTCGACCCGGCCGAAAGCCGCTTCCAGAGGCGCAACAAAGGCAAAGACGTCTCCGGATGCTGACGGCGCCGCTGGGACCGGGACTTTGCGTCGGCTCTTGTTTTCAGGACGTTCCCTTTCTCTGTTGTTGTTGGGGTTTTTTGGGGTTGTTTTTTTTTGGTTTCCTAGTCAACTGACAAAATTGAATCTGGTGAGCAATTGATACCAGTTGATTAAATTCAATCGATCCTCTCGGCAGCTTCATTAGCGGCCTGGTTATAGAGCGCAGTTGTCAAACTCGAGGCCGGTTGCTTACATCTGGCCCGTTAAACAGATTAGTTCTTTTCATTTTAGCAGAATGTCTGTCCCAAATTTTACATTTTCCTTCACTGTTAGCAGATAATACTGAACAGGCATTTTCCCTTCGTAATACCAGACAATGTTAGCCCGTCATTGGCAAATTCACCTTTTTTTTTTTTTAGCCTATTCTCCATTACATAGTGAAAAGGAACTACCGTATTTTCGCGACCATACGGCGCATCGTATTAAAAGGCGCGGTCTCAGTTACGGGGTCAATTCATGCATTTAACACATACATAAGGCGGACCGTATTATTGGGCGCAGGCATGGTAAAACATACGCTAGCTTAAAACATACGGTAGCATGCATGCACGCAAAAAGGCAGCGGGAGCATAACTCAGTTCGGTTGTACTTTATTGAAGTCTTTAGCAATGTACTCGCGTTATTTTTTGATCAATCCTCATCCACAAATCCATGAAAGTTGTTCTGTATCATGTCCTGTATCCGAAATGAACAGCTGGGCAATTTCGCCACCAAACATGCCGGGTTCCCTCTCGTCATTGTCGGGGTCAGTCTCGTTGCCGGGGGGCTGTTCAGCAATGATGCCGGCGTTTTCCTGCTTCCTCCACTTGCGGAGCGCTCATTAAAGTCACACAACAACATTTACAGATTTTGGAACTCGGTGCACACACAAGGCGCCCCATCCATTTTGGAGAAAAATTTAAGACTGCGCCTTATGGCCGTGAAAATACGGTACGTTAAAGTACGCTGAGGAGGTTCTTTGCCAGCGGCTATGTTGAAGTGAGTTGAGGAGCTTTGTTTCGACAAAGGTAGTGCTTTGCCACCATCCTGTGGCATGTTGGTGTCAGGGAACTATGTTAACATCAGTTGAGGAGCTTCATTTTGACAAAAGTAGTTCGCTGCCGTCTTTTGGCATGTTGGTATCATGTCTGTGTTGGAGTGAGTAGAGAGGAGCTTCATTTAGACAAAGACCCTTTCGTGGCATCTTGGTGCCAAAGAACTATGTTGACGTGAGTTGAGGATTTTCAAGTGCTTTGCCACCATTTTGTGACATCTTGAAGCAATTATAAAAAAAATTTGCGCGGGGTCATGAATTTTCACGATTCATGCAGTGGAGTACTGAAATATTTGGTTGTCACAATTTTTTTCCATGATTGTGATTTCAAATTCAATTTGTTAAATGTATAACAATTCAATGACAATTGTCTATTTGTAATTTATGAGGTGATTATACGTTTATGATTTTCACTGTCATAACTGCCCTGTTTGGGGCAATTTCCATGAAAATATTGGATTAGGTTCCTGATAAATTACATTCGTGTCAAAACTTGAAATCTTGCTGATGTATGAAAATTGAGCACATTGTTTTGAATTATTATTCATATTGTTTTTTTTTCATTTGTATGGATACATTAAATTCAATGTCATCCGTCCGCTGCAGAGATTTTCTTGAGTGTCTGTAACCTTGTCATCCATGTTAAAAGTTGCATTGATCTGATCTTATTTTAGCAACCTGTTAGGCTACATGCACATTTTATTTGCCCAATTTTTTTTGGGAAAAAAGTGGCATGTCCCGTTCAAATACAAGTTGAATGTGCAAGTTGTAGTTTTTGGTCCGATTTTTGCACGCTAAGAAATGTTGTTCCACACGCACCCACTGCAAAACGTTCGGTGCACTTCCCATCTTTTTCTGCCTAACTTTGGTGTTTGATTGACAGCAACTGCGTGACGTGATTGACATCCAAGAGGAAGCGCTCGGACTGACATCATCATCATCATCATCAGAACTCCTTAGCCTCCAAAACAGTGGTACCACAAAATACTCTTTTTGTGTTTATTGGGATTTTTTTGACCCCTTTTATAGTTTAAAACTAGGGAAAAATATGAAATTGAAAAAGTTGTAAAAACAAACAAAAAGATTGGTTTATGTATATTACAAGTTAGACCCTTGTGAAAGTAAAATTGTCATATTTTGTAAACATTTTGTTTATATCGAATTTATATTTGCTAATGCAAAATACTGGATGTACAGCAAAGTACAGTATATGCACACTGGTATTACATATCCACTATACAGTATACTTTAAACATTTTGCTGTTTGATAATTTTTTTCAATATAATATTTTTATATTTTTAATTAAAATTTATATACCCGATAAAAAAAATGTGCAAATATAAACTCAATCCCGTTATACAGTATGTCTTCTCCGACAAACACACAAAAGACCAAGTTGAATCTCTAATTTTTATGTTAAAGATGCTTGTAAAGTCAAGCTTAAAAACATTTAGAATGGGAATTAAAACTTATTGATTTTATTTCTGGGATTTTCCAATATCCCCCCCCCCCCCCCCACATGTTTTTATTCACACGGGTGAGTGGGGGCACATTATCGAATGCACGACACTACTCTGCAAGCGTGCGTGCGTACGTTGTTGAGTCTGCCTCCGTTTTGCCGCTGTGTCTAAGGCAGAGCACGAGTATGAAAAAACTTTCCAGGGGACAAGGAATTACTATTTAGTGAGGAAGTGTTTGAATGATGATTTGACATGCACAAATATGAAAAGGTAGATTCGACAACGTTGCACAAACGCAACAAGGGACTTGGGAACAGTGTTGCCACAGTTACCTTGAAAAAGTAACTTCGTTACTTTACTGATGACTTGATTGGGAAAGTAAGTTAGAAAAAAAGTAGCTTTTTAGTTACTTTCAGCAGCTCTCAAGTGGCAGGAATATCACGAGTAACTAATTACATGGAACGAGGTGATGTAATTCAATTGCAGAATGTATGTCATCATATTCCATGACCTTACTGGAAGAAAATGTGTAACTAAATTACAGTTGCTTTTGGAAATTGCCATGATTGCAATTTCACTTTACCTTTGAAAAATAGTCGCGAAAGCACAGATTTTTTTCCCCCCATCTCACTTCTTCCTCCGAAAGCCAAGGCTTGTGATTGGGTCTCTCTAGTCATGTGCCATTCTGCTGTAGTCCCACACATGACATATTTTTCCAAATATGACCTCGAAGCGCCACCTTGTGGTGCAATGTATTAGTTTGTCTGAGATTTTGTAAAGGTTTTGACTCAGTTACACATTTGAACACTTAAAACATTGACTTTTGAACAGTTTCATCTTTAGAATTGTGGACTTTTTATGGAACATTTGCTTATCTGGTTGTCATGTGACGACATCTGTGCACATTTGTCATTAGGTCAACATGGTATCATGTTTTCCACTTGGTGTACACACATGTTGCAAAAAACATTTTCATAATGTAAGTGGGCGCGTTCCACACATTTTGACGTTTCTTCACGTTTTGAGTTTCCGAAGACACCCCGACCTCGTCTTCGCTTCATTCTTTATCTGTTACACGCTGCAGGTCGCACGTTAGCTTAGCATAGCGCAAAAGGACAGCAGTAGTGCGATGACTCGGCGGCGAGTGCGGGATGATTGACAGCCGTTGTGTGCACTTCGCACTTCTCGTAGTCAGCCAGTGCTACGCTAAATTAGCTCGTGGCTGCCCATATCGCCCGTATCAGAAAACCGCCCATGCTCTCTAGCTTCTCTCCATCTTTTATGTCTTTAACTTACTTCTGTCTTCATTTTTCCCCACTACTGTCTCGCTTTCTCTGCATGCTACCTTCTCCCTGAATTTTTCTCGCTAGGTTCTCGCTAAGCCTGTATCTACATTCTCTCAATTTCTGTCTCGTTACCTTCTCTCTGTCGCTCATGCGTCTGGCCAGCTTCTCTCCATCTCTCGACCACCTCTCCGTCTGACGACCACCTGTCTTGTTTCTTCTGTCTTTACCTTCTGTCTTTCTCAAATATATCTCGCTAGCTTGCCTGTGTTTGTCTCGCTACCTTCCCTCTGTTTTAAATTTTTCTCGCTAGCTTCTCTCGTCTGTCTTGCTAGCTTCTCTCGCTTTAATTCTTTTGCTACCTTCTCTCTGTCTTTATTTTTTCTTGCTACCTTCTCTCCATCTGTCTTGCTAGCTTTTCTCACTTTATTTTTTTGCTGCCTTCTCTCTCTTTATTATTTCTCTCTACTCTCTCGCCAGCTTCTTTGTCTTTATAAAATGTTCTCGCTACCTTCTCTCATTTTCTAGTGTGTCTCTCGCTAGCTTCTCTCTGTCTTTATCTTGGCAGCTTGGTTTGTTTGTTGCAACCTTCTCTCTGTCTTTTATGGATCTGTTTACCTTCTTTGTCTTTAATTTTACTGCTCGCTTTTCTCTATTTTTAATGGATCTCTGTTTGTGTCCTGCTTCTCTTTGTTTGTCTCTAGCTTCTGTTTCTTTCTCTCAAACTTTTCCTTTTTTTGTTATTCCCGCCACCTTCTCTCCGTCTCTGTGTTACCAACATCTTTGCCTTTTTAATGTGTCCACCTTTCTCTCTCTCTCTCTCTCTCTCTCTCTCTCTCGCTCTCTCTCCAAAGTGTTCCAAACGATGTTTTGAATTCCGTTTTGATTCCTCCTGTGTCTAAATTTGTCATTTGGCTCCACTCGACAGCATTTGAGCATTTCACTCTAACTTTCACTCGGTGTGATTTACATGCGTGGCGCATTTAAAAGCTTAAAATATATATTTTTTAAACCTGCAGTTGGCGGTAAATCCGCACGTGTGTGGAATATCTACTAAAGAAAAGAAAAAAAGTGCCATGACGGACAGACGAGCGACGACGTCACCACCAGCAGCCAATCGGTGTGCGCGTGCACGTGCTCCTCATCATCCTCAGCATCATCTTCATCATCACCGGGATGAAGACGAGGTGGAGGATGGAGGCAGCGCAGCCCGCAACACGTCGTCGTCACGGAAACGTAATCTCTGTGTTTTCCTTTTAATGAGGCGCGGCGGACGGCTGCGGGATTTTGGGAGTCCGACGACCACAAGCTGGAAGGAAGAAAACAAAAAGTGGATCACAGCGGCGGCGGCGGCGGCGGCAGCGGAAGGACACGAGACGTCAGCACACGCACGCGTGAGTTGCTGGCGTTCTGGAGAGGTCGCCGCAGCGCACCTGTTGCATGACTGACGCGCACATGCACACACGTCAGGTTGATTGACACATGCTGGGGGTGGGGGCAGGGGGGGGGGGGGGTGCCGTGAAACCCCCCCCCCCTGAAAAAAAGGGGTTGCAGCAAAAGATGTCGCTCAGCACTTGACATTCTTTGATAGGATTTTACCCCGATGGTGTCTCGCTACCTTCCCTCTATTTCAAATGTGGTTCTTCCAGTTTCTACCTTGTGTGTCTATTTGGTGAGTTTTGTCCTTCTCAACTCTCGCTACCTTCTCTCCGGCTCTACCTTTGACGTGTCTGCCTCCCACCGTTTTGCTGTGTTTCTCTCGCTACCTCCTCTCTGGTTTTCATGTTGCACGCGACTGCCTTCTCTTTTTCTTATCTGGTCTTGTTTCGTCTCCACCGTCTCTGAGTTTCTATTGTGTCGGGACCTCAGTTTTGAACGTAGCTCCACTTTTCCTCTGTTTTAAAGTGTACCTTCTCTCTGTTTCTAATGTCTGCCTTCTCTCATGTCTCGCTCTACCGTCTGTGTTTCTATTGTGTCTCTCTATTTCAAATGCGTCTCTCCACCTCCCGTGTTTTTTTTTTCGTTTTCTTTCTACCCTCGGTCTGGATTGAGTGAGTGTTCTCTGCTATCTTCTCTTTCTCAACACTCACTACCTTCTCTCCGGCTCTACCGTTAACACCATCTCGCTGTTTTTCTCTTTCTGTTTTTTCTTGGTTTGTCTCTCCTACCTTGTCTTCCTCAAGTCCCGTCTGGTCTCTCTCCAACTCTGGCTTTAATCTCGCTAGGTTCTCTCTGGCCGAAACGTGTCTCGCTAGCACCTTCTTGCTGTCTTTTTCGCGCTAGCTTCTCTTTCTCTGCTTTCCTTACCGTCTCTCCGGCTCTACCTTGAATCTCTACTACCTTGTTTCTGTCTTTAATCCTGCGAGTTTCTCTCCAGCTCTGGCTGCTCAGTCTTTTTTCCCGCTACCTTCTCTCTGACTGTCTTCTCGCAGTTACGGTGTTTTCTGGCTCTGTCTCGAATGCATCACTCTACGACCTTCTCTTTTTCCCCCCATCTCATCTTGTCTCGTGTTTACCTTCTCTCTAGCTCTACCTTTAATGTCTCTCTACCACCACTTTGCTGTTTTACCCGCTGCCTTCTCTCAGGTTTTAATGTCTCACTCTACGACCTTCTTTTTTTCTAGTCTCGTCTCGTCTCGTGTCTACCTTCTCGCAGTTGCTGTTTCTCTCATGTCTTGCTCTACCATCTGTATTTGAATCTCCACCTTCTATTTGTTGTTTCATTCAGTTTTTGTCTACCTTCTCTCTGGTTGCGCTCCCTGCTCTTTGGTTTCCATGTGTCTCTCTCTACCATCTCTCCGTCTCAAATGTGTCTCGTTACCTTCTCACGTCTCTGTTTATTTTCTGTTTCAAATGTGTCTCTGTAAGCTTCTGTCATGGCTCTCTCTACCCTCTCCCCATCTCTCTCTACCTTCTCGTCTCTTCACTCTCTCTCTTCTTGGAATGTCTCGGCGTTTCTCATGTCTCCGTCTCTCCCTTCTCTCTGTTTCTCGTCTTGCTCTACCATCGCTTCATCCCGAACGTGTCTCGTTACCTTCTCTCACGTCTCCACTGTTTACATTCTCTTTCAAACGTCTCTCGACCTTATCTCTGTTTCTAATTTGTCCCTCTACCTTCTCTCACGTCTCTCTACCACCTCTCTGTCGATCTGCACCTTCTCTCTGTTTCTCACGCGTGTTTCTCTCCATCTCGAATGTGTCTCGTTACTTCCTCTCTTACGTCTGTTGACGTTATCGTGTAGCCTCTCTCTCTGCCGGGTCGCTAGCGGGCGACTCGGACGATCGGCCGCGACGGCCGCAGCGTTGTCGCGGGACCGGCGGCTTTGCTCTTGAACGCCGTCCGTTCGTCCATTTCCTGCCGCGTCGGTCCCGATCGGGGTTGCGGCTCGGCTGGGCTCTCGGCCCGCTTGAGGGAGGCAGGAGGCGGGATCTATACTGGACCGGTTGCCGGTCAATCTCGGGGTGCGGCACGTGCGCACATTGGGCCCAAGTGGTGCTCAAGCACTTGCCCGTTTGCCCTGGATGGAAAAGTGCCCTTTCTGCTGCCTTTCTTTATTCATCAATATTTGAACAACAAAATGAATGACCCTCTGTCATCAATTCCACCCACCACAGTCTTTTGATATCTGACGGGCATTTCTTTGAGTCCTTGGATGAAGTGTACATATTTTTACTCTACCCTTCCTCTGACTAATACCTTTGAACAACAGAGGAGCGTGATTGATGTGCGATCAAACCTGAATAAATATTGTGATCAATGCGTCCTCTGTTTGATAGGAATTTTTCACACGATCAATTATTGATGATGTCAACATCAAACATGGAGAAACATGTTAGTTCAGCTATCCAACGCGCACACAGCACTGCACTGGAGGGAACCAAAATATACGATATGTACAAAAACAATAGGAGTCATTTTCCTATGATTTGATCAATAATCGTCATGACGTAACCCACTGAATTTCATTTTGAATTCAAATGAATTTGGCTGATCTGAGTATTTGAATTATTGGCAGTGGTTATCCATCAAACAGTCGTTATTGTTTCTCAGAAAGAAAAATGTTTGCAAGTCATATTTTTCACACATTGAAAGACAAAATGTCTTTCGTGTTATGTGTCCCAAATGAAGTTGCGTGTTTTGTGCAGATGCTAGTCGCATTTTTGGATATATGGGATTTTTCTATCCATCCATCCATTCGCCGCACCGCTTTATCCTCACGCGGGCCGCGGGCGTGCCGGAGCCTATCCCAGCTATCATCGGGCAGGGGGCGGGGTTACACCCTGAACTGGTCGCCGACCAATCGCAGGGGATTTTTCTACTATTGCTTAATTAGCCTTTCCCATGAAAATGAACACAAATGCATCTTAGTGTTGTTTTTTTAGCGTTAATGCCTCATGATGATGTTGCAATACACCAGAGGGATCTGCGGTGAGGCAGCCATTTTGTATCTACACAATAGCAAAATAAATGCTGCTATTTCTGAGATATGAATGAGTATGTATGAATTGGTCAAAGTGTCGGAACTATCGCATGTCTTTACCATTATTACGATTGTATCACGACAAGAGTAGTTGGGATCATCTTTGCGCTCGGATCCGCAGAGTTCGAAGGGCAACGCGTCAGTTGTGCATAAACACGGCGTGTGTTTAGCAAGCTGTTTGTCTTGACCGTTAAATTTGTTGAGGAAAAAAAAAGAAAAGTTGTCATTTTGCAAGAAAGTTTGTTTTATTTTTCACAAAAAAAAGATAATCATTTTTTTCAGGGGGGAAAAAAATCAATCTTCGAAGAAGAAACTATTTTTTGTATAATTCATAATTGGGGGTGGGCGGAGTGAATTTTTGGAAGTAAACTCTTTAAGAAAGATACTTCTTCGTCAATGTGACCATTTTCTGAAAATGTAATACATTTTTCGAGAATGTTACTTTTTTTGAAAATATACAATTTTCTGAATATATACAACCTTTTCAGAAGCATTGGTTATTTTTTTCTAAAATGTTTTCTATACCCACAAAAAAAAATCTGAAATATACAACAGTTGTTTTTTTTTTTTTTTTTAAATATCCTTTCAAGAATATACGTGAATGGCAACGGGTCGTCAACCATCAGGAAGTCATATCAAGGGGCGGGGCTTGTAACAGCCGACCAATCACAAACGAGGAGAGGTCTGGAGGTGCAAAAAGACAAAACCAAACAAAAAACAATGCCTGAGTGGAGCTCTATCTCGTCAGTGTTACATTTGTGTATTTTGTTGTATTATTTGTGTGTGTGTGTGTGTGCGTCCAAGCCAGTGAATTGTTGAGGGTGATTGAGTATTATGGGATGTCGGCGTTAAACGGCGTCGTATGTACAAGCTTTTGTGCTGCACATCAAAACACTTTCACTCTGTTTTAGTCAATTGAAATGTAGTTAATACGCACACTCACGACATCGACTGTGTAATATGCAAATACGAGCGATGGCGTTCTAGGGCACAGTCAATTGTTTACAAGAGAATGTAAACAATGTCTCCGTTTGTATCTTGTATGATGCATACCGTCTCATCTTAAACTGGTCGGCATCTGTTGCCATGGCGACGAGACCCGCCGCATCTCGGACCGGAAGGCTGACCACAATAACGGCCGAGTTTGTTTCAGGAAAGACTCGTAGTTGTTCAAGACAAAAAAAAGGGGCTTATTCCCAGAAAAGAAAAAGTTGTAATCTCACAGACATATTTTTTTCGGGAAAAAATATTTGTATTCTTGTCACTTAAATTGGGGTTTTTTGTCGAAAAAAGTCAGAATCTTGCTCGAATAAAGGTTTGTCTTTGTTTTGTTTTTTCGGGAAAAAAAGGCACAATAGTACAACAATAGTCCTATGTTTACTTTTTTTTTTTTTTATCTCATGGAAACATTTTTTTTTTTTAATAAAAATAAATATTGTGAGACTGAAGTTAAGAAAAAACTTAAAAGGCTTCATTGTACTCAAGGTCATATTTTTATATAATTCTACAAATATTTTTGTCAGAATAACAATTTTATTTCTTGTATTAATAAGTTGTAATTGTACAAGAATAAAGTCTTATTTCTTCAAAAAAGTTGTAATCCTACAAGTGTACGGAGGTGTTTTACAAGTTCCTGTGGGAATTAAAAATGAAATTAAAGAGGCATAGAAAATTAAGTTTGAAAAAATGTCCAAAAAAAGCTCATAGAGGGACGGCCGAGGTTCGATGAAAAGACGGGAAGTCTGGCCTTTTTGTTCGAAGCGGCCACTTCGGGGTCCGCCGGCAACCTTGGGCGACGAGCCACATGCTGCTTCACCGAGACGATTGCGTTGTCGTGTGTCGCCAGGGAGAAGATGCCGTTCCACCACGTGACGGCGGGCCTGCTGTACAAAGGCAACTACCTGAGTCGCTCGCTCTCGGACGGCGACGGCGACGCGCTGGCCAGCATCTCCGTGGAGGAACTCCACGGTGAGTCACGCCTCATCATGTTCCCATTCCGTATTTCGCGCTCGTCTCAGCGAGGCGCTCACGCTCGTCCGCAAGAAGAAACATTTTCCGTTGACTCTCACGATGAACCCGAAGCACGAGCTCTCCTCAAAAGCGCATGGTTCATATTCCCTGTCAGGAGTTTCAAGTTAGTGTTGTTGTTATTTTCCATCAAGCTTGTTATCATAATCAAGCGTGCGTGCGTGCGTGTTTGCGTGTGCGCCACAGCTTTCCCACTTGAACAAATGTTCAAGAAGCCAGCGAGCAGTGCAACGAAACACATCAAAGTCACTGCAGAAAAATATAGGCTGCATACTAATCAATGCGCACACACACGCGTGGCCGCAGACTGCTGCAGTGCTGAACACATACACAACAAATGCATACGATATTATGTGCCACAATAATAAACTGTCATATTAATAATAATCAACTAGGCACATTAATATGTGCACCGTAATAAACACAACATGCTCAATGTTTGGAAAATGTTATGCACGTCATCAACATAAAGAAGCACAACGTGCAGACCGCGATTAAGATTAAAGTCGCAACTCAGCAGAAATGAATTGCTCACGAACGTACCTTCGTGGCTGACCGCTCCTTCCTGCACCGAAACGCGACAGCCATCCATTTTTAACAAAACAAGCTTACGCAAATGTACGGAACCTAAATATTTTCACCGTTTATTGTCTACAAAAACATCGGGCCTTTTGAGCTTGAGGCGACGCGAGTTTTACGACACCCTCCCCCCAAAAACAATACATCTGCGAGTTTGTTGTGGCATTAACGCTGTCATCGCTTTTGAATGACCAATAATTTGTCAAATTAACGTGGGGACTGACCACAAGTGTCCATTTGTCGGAAAATATGAATTCGACCGAAAGTTGGACATGTCAGGTTTCCACCTGATGTCAGCGATATATATTATAATAATAATTATATATTTGACATATCGTTAGCCTAATAGCATAATTGCCTGTCATTTTAGAACACTTTCAGTTCAAAATGACTTGGACAATGATGCTATTATGCAGTATAAGATGAACACACACGATGAAATATATGTTGTAAGTGCAGCGGATGTGTTTGGATGCGAAGGTCGTTTGAAGGCCGTGGGCCTCTCTGCGCCCTCGCCGTCCATCCTGACGTTTTATTCATTGGCTTTTTATTTGCACGGTTAACAACGTCATTAGCTGCTAATCGCTAAGAGCCCTCGATGCACGCTGTTAACGTTTATCGGCCGGGCCGCCGCCGCCGTTGTGTGTTTTGTGTGACCGCCGCGGGCTCGAGCACCTGACGGATGATGCTGCGTAATGGGGTCGCAGCGGTGTCACATTAAGACGCCACCTGGAAAATTGCTTGTGCGAGATCGAGGCTGTGTCAAGTGTGAATAGGCTGCGCCGCATTAATAAGTCCATATTCCATTGAGGCTCATATTGGCACCGTATTATACATTTAATACAGTGTAATATTGCAGATGTCTTTTGAACAGTCAGTGTTCAGCGAACCCCCGTTTATCGCGGCGGACACATTCCAGAAGCATGAAAATCCACATGAAAAGGAAATGGCAAAGGTTTGATCCCTCCCACACGCTTTAAGCACAGTGTAACCTCACTTTTCCGTTTGAGAAAGTCCGACAAGAAGCGAATCGTATAAAAACTGAAGGGATATTTCCCACAGGAAACGTTGTTGTTGTTGTTGTTGTTGTTTTTGTTTGTTCTGCTGTATGTCTTCCCCGCAGTCGAGTTGAGTGGCGCACGTCGCGGCACAAGACGCGACTCGGCTGGATACTGTCCGAACGTCTTCTAATTATTCCAAATGAATGATTTTTGATTCATACAAGTTCACGTCTTTTTTGTAATGAATACAATGTCAACATTTGATGCTAAATGTCAATCGACTTGCTGTTTGTGCGGCAGAGATCCGGGAGGCCTTCGAAGTTCTGGATCGCGACGGCAACGGTTTCATCTCCAAGCAGGAGCTGGGAATGGCCATGCGCTCGCTGGGGTACATGCCCAGCGAGGTGGAGCTCGCCATCATCATGCAGCGGCTCGACATGGACGGTGAGCCGCGTCGCGGGCTGACGAGTTGCCGCTCCAGATGGAAAGCAGCGTTCGCTCGATGAAGCCAGCGACGTGCCGGCTTTTATTTGGGAAAGGGTCGATGCGTAGCGGGGGAAAGCGTCGGGAACTGGGCGCCACGCCACGCGACTTTCTGGCGTGACGGCTTTTATTTTGGGAAGGATGGAGAAGCGGCCGCTTGATTTCAAAAGGGTGACGGATCCGATGATGGCCTCGCAGAACCGCGTCCGCGCGGTCCTCGGCGGCCTGAACCACCTTAGGTAAAACTTCCTCTTTGCGGCCTTCTTCAGTCCGGACGGAAGCGTACCGCGGGGGATCCGGGACGAGACGCTCGGGGAGGATCTGCGTGACGGCTCCGGACTCATTTGGGCCCGTGACCTTTGCCTTCTCGGGGCGGGGATGACGCTTGAGCTCTTGAAACGTGCTGGGACGCGACACCGAAGATGCCAGTCGGCATCGGGGGCCGCGCGGGAGACGGAATCCGGGGATTCTGGTTCTTAAGCAAATACCGTGACAGAGAGGGGAGGGGCGTGGGGAAGGAAACAGCAGGGGGCCCAAGGCCCTGCTGGGATCAGGGATAAAGGATGTAGACCTTCTCCAACCTTCTCGCTGGCAGGGGGAGAAGGTATTGATCATTTTCTTCAGACCTTGTGGTGCGACAACTTTGATTTTGAAAGAATAAGGAACCAGCCGCCACATGACCTTGTTGTTTGGCAGCTCTTACAACCCCAATTCCAATGAAGTTATAAAAACACAACGTCATCCCAACTTCATTGGGATTGAGGTTGTATTTAGTCGCGTTGCTAATTTGCGTTTCATTGCGAAGGTGACGGCCAGGTGGACTTCGAGGAGTTCATGACCATCCTGGGACCGAAACTTCTCTCCTCCGAAACCAGAGAAGGTTTCCTGGGAAGCACCATAGACAGCATCTTCTGGCAGGTACTGGAACTACACCCACAGCGGTTGGGGTTCCACTTCCGGTGTCACATGATGATCTGCGTTTGACTTGTCTGTGTTCCACGTGTTTGTGCTCCACCTCCTGTGTGTTTGGGACTTGTTGTGCTACGTTTTCATCTTACACGTCTTTGTGTCTGTGTCCCCGTAGATGTCAGTGTAACAAATGTCTTTGTTCCGCTCCGTTTGTGTTACACGTTTGCGTTGCATGTCTTTGTGTACGTGTACATGTTAGTGTGACACAAGTTTGTGACACTTATCTTTGTGTCGTGCGCTTCCTGTTGTTGCACGTTTTTGCTACACCTTTTGTGTTCCGCTTGTTTGTGTTCCATGTTTGCATTCCAGATTTGGCATCTTCTTGTTGTTACAATACATATGCTTGCACGACACCCATTGTTTACCACTTGTTTGTTTGTCTCACATGACATATTATATTGCAGGTGAAGTGTTGGCTCAATAACATTGCCGCGTTGTTTCAGATTGGTATTTTGTTTTTTGGATTCATCCCCAGCCGCTTCATTAGGTGCAGCTTTAGCTTTAACTTTAAGATACGCCGTTATTTATCCCGCAATGTGGATATCGACGCTGTCGGCAGGAGCGATACACACACACACACACACACACACACACACACTGTTAGACATTCCTGTAAATTCCAGTTATTTACCAAATACTTGAAAGTGATTAAACTGTACTTAACTACAGTTTCCAACGCATCATGGGATTTTGGTTGATCGTGTGTGTTTATGTTACCCATAGTTCGCGGAATTTGCACTTCTTTTTTTCCATACAACCCTGACCGCGGGTTGTTTGCGATGCGTGACTTGCCGCTCGGCGAAGCTAAGCTAAGCGTTACCTGGTGAATGAGCAGCTGTGTTGGATACAAGCGTGCACTTGCTTGTTTTTCTTGAATTTGGCAAGCCAAAAAAGCTCCCGTTTCCCTTGAGTGACTCATCGGCATAACAATAAATACAAACATCAATTTAAAAAAAATAGAGAACCGCTCTGTTGGATCGAGACTTTTTGCAATCTTAAAATTGCCTTCTTTTACCCAAAATTGTCACCCTCATAATATTCCGATGTCTTTCTGGTAAAGTTTTTTTTTTTTTGTAAAATAAGATTTTAAAATAATATTGCAAATTAATTGTCTTAAAATTACCACCTTTTTGCCCCACATAATAATTAAATTTTGTTCTCGCAATATTACATTTTTCTTTCCATTAAAATAGTTTTTTCTCACTTGAAATTCATGTTTTTTTGTCATAATATTACAACTTTCTTTCCAAAATAATACTTACTTATTTCCTCATAATATTCCCATGTATTTTCTTTGACAGATAAGAAAAAAATGTTTTTTTTGTAAAATAAGATTTTAAAAATGCATATTGCAAATTAATTCTTTTTCCCCATGATATTAAGATTTTGTTCTTGCAATGTTATATTTTTCTCCCAGTTTTTCTTCCCGTCTTGAAATATCTTTTTCCCTCCTAATATTGCAACTTAATAAAAATAATAATAATAATTTTATTTGTAAGCGCCTTTTGCGGTCCCTAAGGACACTGTACATCAATCAACAACAATAACACAATTAAATAATCTAATCTAATAAATCAATTAATTAATGAACAGATAAATAATCTCATAAAGTTGCAAATTTTTCTTTGATAATATTAAGTTTTCTTCTGGAATATTATGATGTTACAGTTTTTTTTTCCCCCTCATAATATTGCATCTTAATTGCTGGCTGATGAATCGATCGAGTTCAGTGTGGAAAATGTCTTCCTTCATTTCAGTGGGAATTATTTCCATGCAAATTGTGGAATTGGGAGAAATTTGTGGGAAAAAAAAATTGTTTCCGAGATGAATCAGCGGAGTCATGTTGAAGGGTTACAGTGCCGGAAATAAGAAAAGAAGGAATTTGGGTGTTTTTGTCCAATGAAACGACGGAAGCCGATGAGTGACAGTGCACTTGAATGCAAATACGCGCGTTTGATGATGACCGCGCGCGTGCGTGCGTGCGTGCGTGTGTTGCGGTCGACGCGACATCGTCAACACGACGAGCCGATTTTGCTTTGAGACTAAAGTGTGACGCGCGTGAGCGCATAATCGTCGCGTCCTCACGTGCGACCGGAAATATATTGCGTGACCTCTGCCAAGGTCAAAGACGTGTGAGACTTGTTTCTTTGTTTGTTTGTTTGCGTGCCTCAGCGTCGGCGGACGGATCTGCGGCGGTTCTGCCCCTCGGCGCCAATCGTCAATCACGCTGACGCTAATTGGCGATCGATGACTTTTGCTCTTCGCCGTCCGCGCGCCGCGCCGGGACTCGTCGCCGTTGTTGTTGTTTTCGTTTTCTCTCGCTCTCTCTTCCTTTCTCGGGCCGCTTGCAAGCACGCCTCCTCATTAAAACCCGAACGCTGGCTTGAAACCCTACCCCTTGTTTAAATAAGAAGCCAGACTTTACGCCCTACTTTAAAAACCCAACGCTTGTTTGAAACGCTAATTTGAATGTAATTAAAGTAATTTTCATTCTATTTTGAGTCCGACTTGAAAGCGCGGACCTGGTCTAAAACGCAAACGGTCGTTTCAACGAAGGCCTCTTTATAGCGACAACGCCCGCATTGCGTCACGCTTGCAAGCCTAATTGAAGAATTTGTGCCACAAATGTTTCTGTTTTGCATTTTGAGGTTGAGTTTGTTTGCCATCTGTGACCTTGACATCTTTGAAGGTGGTTGGTTGCGGCTGCGAAACCAGCTGGTCAAACCGGAAGCGGGATCTACTTCACCAATCGACTTTGCTCATCTCCCGATCGGACACTTTTGATCGCAGTCCGTAATTTGATCGATTTGTGCGTCGGGCGCCGGACTACAGCTGACGCGGGCTCGCTCGCTGGCCCGCGCAGGAAAATACATTTTTCATGTTTCTCTTCCCGTCGCCGGGGGCAACCAGCTTCAGGCGGCCACCGACCTCCCCCAAGGTCGGCGTGGACGATGCCAAACGTGCGTCACGCTCTTCCGGAACACGCAGCAATGTCAATGTTTTGTTTACCTGGGAAATACAGCCCACCCCCACAAAGTCGTGCATTTGTAAGCGCTATATTTTGAAATGTTTTTTTTTTTTTTTTTTTGGACATTATACGTATGTCTGCGCGTGTGTGTTGCTGCTGCGTGTGTGTGAAGTAGCACTTGTTTGACTGCCGTAATGTCTTTGCTCATTTTCGTTTGCCCCCGGTCACGAGTCGCATTAAAGCGAAGCGCCAGTTAGATGCATGTAGAAGCCACGAGGTGGCGGCAAATCACAACTGTTGTCTCCTCAACTCACTTCAACATAGTTCCTTGGCGCTAGGATGCCACAAGATGGCCGAAAAGCACAACTTGAATATCTTTACCCTGCGCACAAACGCATCGAATAGGAGAGTTTTTCAGCAAGTAAATAAATCTGCGAATATGTCAATTTGCGAATGTCAAACTGCAACTATGCGAGAGGTCACTGTAGAAGTTAGCATGAAGCTAGCATACTTTTATTTGATGAAATTATATGGTTTGGTGTTAAAATATAGAATATTTAACCCCCTTCTGTTTGATTGGTCAGTGTTACGGTAAACTTCAAGCGGGAGTGACAAATAAACAGCTTGAAGCGAGCACACTCTGCCTCTTATTTGGAGAACTGTGCAAGCCAGTCTTCTTTTCCTTTCCTTAAAGTGACGTTATACTATAGTTGTGAAACAGTGAGAACAGGTGCTGAAGAATACTTTCAAAAAAAAGTGTCTTTTATGAGGAATAAGGAATAAAATAGGAATTGTCTTTTTAAACGATATGGTCTCTCCGTATGGCATGTTTTGACACGGCCGATGTGGCGTGTGCGTCTGCTACGTCCGCGTCCGCCGTAATCCTCACAATTTGTGTGTGCGTGTAGTTCGACATGCAGAGGATCACGCTGGAGGAGCTGAAGCACGTCCTCTTCTACGCTTTCCGAGACCACCTGACCATGAAGGACATCGAGAACATCATCATCAACGAGGAGGAGAGCCTGAAGGAGAACGCGGGAAACTGTCAGACCGAATTTGAAGGAGGTAACACGGTGTTTATCTGTGTGTGCGCGCGTGGGGCTGTCAGAGAGTATTTGACATTCCCTCGTCAAATCTCCCGTCGCCTTCTGATTTATTGATTGGAAGATGAGGATGGCAGAAGCCTATTGGTGGATATTTTCAACTCAAACTCATCAGCCAGTCAGAGATGAGGTTCCCCGAGTCGCAGACGTAACAAAAAGCTCGAGTAGGTCTGCTGATAAAATCATAGTCTTTTACTCTGATTTTTTTTTTCTTTAATTGGCAATCGCACACAAAAAGCTTCCCCAAAAATCTCAATTTTCCTCACACACAAAAAACTCAATTTCTCTGGATCTCATAATCCGGTTTTCAAAATTGCTGGTGCGCTCGCTGGCCATTCAAACCAGACTTTTCGGTGTGTGTGTGAAATCTTGTCCTGTTGCTACTTTCAAAGACGCAAAAGTAAACACAGCGTTCCTCCGGCGGTGAACTCACGCTAGAAAAAGCCGCAAACGCTTAGTAGCGCTGGCGCTAACCGTGAAGCTAAGCACTCATAGCGACGCACCGCCCGTGACCCGCGTGAGGGGAAGCGGCTCAGAAAATGGATTTTAGCTAGCCACGTTAGAGGAATAGGTAACAGTATGGAGACACGGGCATGAATTTTAGCTAACATTAGCTAGCCATGTTAGCTGAATAGATAACTGTATGGAGCCACGGGGAAGTTGTTTCGCTAACGTTAGCTAGCCACATTCGCTGGATCAATAACAGTATTGAGTGACGGGTAAGTTGTTTTACTACCGTTAGCTAGCCACATTAGCGGAAGAAATAACAATATGGAGCGACGGGTCGTTTTTTTTTTTTTTTGTGCGTATGAGGTTCGGAGGTGACTCCACGCTGCACGCGTACAGTACGTGCTGACGGATAAACAGTTGTTGTTGAGAATGTAATGCTGCATTCAGGGACACGCCGTCAACGGCGCCGCCTCGGCCTGACCGCTGTTGTCGTATCGTTGTCCCTCAGTTCACCCGTCCAAGAAGAACCGTCAGACGTGTGTGAGGAAGAGCCTGATCTGCGCCTTCGCCATGGCGTTCATCATCAGCGTCATGCTGATCGCAGCCAATCAGATGCTGAGGAACGGCATGGAGTAGCCACGCCCACTGTGACACACGCACACGCACGCACACACACGCAAAGTTTTTTTTCCTCGCACTGCACCCCTTTACTTCGACAGCAGGGACACTCAAGGGCTGACGTTACCCACAATCCTCCTCTGTCCTCTTCAGACGATGCAATAACGAGGCGCCGGGCGCGGGGAGGAGCGCTGGATGGTTTTGGTGCGCGCGGACGGACGTGAAGGCGCGTCCGACTTGGCGGCCTCACGCCGGCGCTGAACACTCGCGTGGTGGTCGCCTCAAGGAATGCTGGGAAACTTTGTTGTTGTTGTTTTTATTTTGGGGAAAACAATCTGTCAGTCCGGACGGTAAGCCTGCGAGCGAGCGGGGGATCGAACGGGGATCTCTTTGAGACAAGGACCCCGAACACCTCACGTCCTGCGATCTTCTTGTCTTCCTCCCTCATCGTCCTCCTCCATTCTTTTTCTTTCTTTCTTGTCGTCCTCTGATCTGCTCCTTTCTTCGTCCTCCTTTCTCCTCCCCTCTCTTCTCCCTCCTCTCATCCCCTTTTTTTCTCCTCCTCCTCCTTTCTTGTCCTCCTCCTCCATCTGGGCGTGTGAATGTTCTTCGCGTTTGTCGCCGTCTTCGTCTGACTTCCCGTCTGGTCTCGGCGACGCAATCGCGTCGTCCCGTCTCGTCCGTCTGCGCGTTTCTGCTTGCGTCTTCTGTCCTGCTGAATCGATCGATGATTATCGGTTATTGATCGCGTGGCGCGAACAGACAAACGACCATTCGCGCCTTTAGACAATTTTGCGTCACCGGTGAAGCTAACGTCTGCGTTTCGGGAAGGCGGAGGCGGGAGGACGCCGGCGTACCCGAGGCCAGATTCGAACGCGGAACCTCTCACCTGCGAAGCACGTGTTCTAACCACGAATCTTTTGCAAACTTTTTTTTGCCTTTTTCAGAACAAAGCTGTTTTTTGGGCAAAACACTTATTGGTGGAATTTGCCTGCTTCAAGATTTTCTTTTTCAATGCAATTATAATTTGCATCGATGATTCGTGGATTTTTGCTTGACCCAATCGGGCCAAGGCCTTATCTCCACTTTCTGCTCATTATGATCCAAACTGTAACCCCAATAATGCCAATTAGGTTGAAAGTCTAAATCATCTTAAAGTGGGACAGTGACGACACTTCAAACCTTTTCTTTCTTCCCTTTATATTTATTTTAATTGTAGAATTTATTTGCAGGCACTTTAGGGTGCACTTGAGTTCTAAACAAACTTCAGATGACTTAAGTTTTTTATTTTTTATTTAGTCCTGCATTCTGAGTGTGAAAATCAACAATAAATAATCGATTCCTTAGGGACTAAATTATAATGCGCGCACACACACACACACACACACATATATATATATAGAGAGAGAGAGAGATTTTTTTATTTATTTTTTGCTGCAGCACTCTGTTTCCTTGCCGCCCGCAGTCTCCAGTTGGATATAAAATGTTTCTTCAACCTCCTCTTCCAAGTGCTGCGTTCAATGCCACGCGGTTTTCGGAGGTTCAGAGTGTCGCGAACCTCCAGACTCGTCAGCAATAGATGAAAATCTACAATATGGAGACCGTATTTTTAAGCGCTCCCACCTACTTGAAACACGACAAAACTTTTAAAGAATAGATTCTCCAAATAAGAGCCAAAGCGTGAAGTTTACTGTAAAACCCAAGAATTAAACATCGTAGAAGCAAACCCTATCATTTTGTTTAACGAAAGTCCGCTAGCTTAATGCTACCATATAATGCAAAACGCCAGAGACGGGCTAACGGAAATTAGCATAAGTGTCGTGGAGTAGAGAAGTGAAAGAATGGTTGAAATGGTGACGCAAGCATGCTCTTCAAATCCAGACCCTAACCCGAACCACTTGGGGGTCTCTAAGGCGCCACCCCTTCACCGCACCTCTAATAAGAAGGAAGAAGCCACGTGGTCTGGCTGACCGACGTCACGTGATCCACGTGAGTTGTATGAGGTAACGAAACACTGTGACCGCACCGCAATAGCAACACGCGTGCGCCGGGTGACGTCATTCTGACGCGGAAGGCGCTCATGTCCAAGCCATAAACGGGATGACCAGCAAACTCTGTGCAATGCAAGGGCGCCCTCTCGTGGCATCGTGTCGATTCACACAATAATGGCATTCAGATCACAAACACGATAATCAGAGATTTTAATTTAACAATTTGTTTATTATTGTCGTTACGATACGAATCACCTGTATGAGCACAATAATGAACATTTGTTACATTAATGACAATAAGAGAGTGCGCATTTTGACGAGATCATTTTTTAGTATGAGATGGTGTACCTAATGAAGTGTCTAGCGAGAAGGACCAAGGGGCGGGCAAACAGGAGTTTGTAAAAGGTCACGTGGGCACCTGACGTCATTTGGAGACGAACGGGGGGGAAGAAAGTTAAAATGTTGATGTAAAACATGTAAAATACTTTTATAATGTAATAACATAATTGTCCTGTATTCGTTATTTATGATTGAATTGTAATGTATTACCAATTATACAGTCAAACAAATAATTAAATGTTAAATGCATGTGTAAAAGTTTATTTTGACAAGAATGCGTTCTCATTTTTTTATTTGATAATCAATATATTTATAATTCATGAACCAATGATGTATTTCAAAGAAGAAGAAACAGTTCTATGCATGTATAAAATAGTTATTGAAATAATATAATAATTCATTCTCATTATTCATAAATAATGTCATTATAATGAAATTTCCAATTATGAACGAACACCAAAATAACCCGTTTTAAATGTTTGCGTGAAATAGTTCATTGGAATCACGAAATCGTCATTCATTCTGCTTCAACCTTTTCAGAATTGGTCATGACCAAATTGAAGAATGTAGCACTTTGTCGAGCTCCAGCAGCTTTCGTTGCCTGCGGACGCGAAGTCTCGCGTGAGGATGGCAAGATGTGGGAACACGTGACGTTGCCGAGCGGGAACGTGGACACGCTCAACACAAAATGGCAACCAAACGCACACGCTTCAACTTGTAATATTTAACAAGTGTAAATAGTCAACGTATTCACGATGTTGCAATAAATCTTGTTGTTTTTCAAACGCATCGTGCACTTTTGTGTATTTTGTTTACTGATTTATTTGCCTTGCTGTCTTTTGCGACAGTGGATCACAAATGTGGCTCGTCACCAAAAGGCCACAAGTCCGAATGCCACAATTCGGAAACATTTGAGATTTCATAATTTGCCTTGAAACCCTAATTGGAAACCCTAACCCCGTTTTGAAACCCTAATTTGAAACAACCCTAACCGTGTCTTTAAAACCTAATTTAAAATCCTAAAACTTTCTTGAAACACTACTTAGAAACCCTAACACTGAAACCCTAATTTCAAACCCTAGCCCTGTTTTGAAACCCTAAAATTCACCTTGATACCCTATTTTGACACCCTAATCCTGTTTGAAATCCTGATCCTGTCTAGAAACCCTAAAGTAAAACCCTAACACTGTCTTGAAACCCTACTTTGAAACCCTCATTTGAAGCACTAAACCTGTTTTAAAACCCAACCCCCGTTTTTAAATGCGACTTTGAAAACCTTACCCTATTTTGAAACCCTAATGCTGTTTGAAACCCTAATTTGAAACCCTAACCCTGTTTTATTACCCTAATTTAAAACCCAATTCCTGTTTTAATACCCTAATTTGAAACCCTAACACTGTCTTGAAACCCTAACCCCGTTTTGAAAACCTAATTTGAAGCCCTAACCCTGTTTTAAAACCCTAAAACTCTCTTGAAACCCTAACCCCGTTTTAGAACCCTAAAACTCTCTTGAAACCCTACTTTGAAACCCTAACCCTGTTTTGAACCCCTTTGTTGAAGCCTTAACCCTGTTTTCAAACCCTAATTTAAAACCCAAAGCGTTTTTAAACCCTACTTTAAAACCCTAACCGTGTTCTAAACCCCTAATTTGAAATACTGACCATCTTGAAACCCTTATTTAAAGCCCTAACCCTTTCTTGAAACCCTAATTTAAAACCTTAAAACTCTCTTTCCACCCTACTCCCACATATATTGTGTCTATTCTCGCACAACGTTTTTTCGGGGAGGTGTGGCAGATTTTCACCGTTGGTGGCAACTTACTGAGCCAGGAAGTTAGGCACTCAAAGACGTACCGAGCGCTCGGTTTATTGGAAGACTGTCTCGGTTGGCACAGGAAGTGACATCATTGTGACCTTGTAACAATACAATCGTTCACTTGGATACATTTCAACATCTCAAAAGTACATTTGGACACGATGGAGGACAGACTTTTTCACCGCGACGTCACTTGTGACGGACGGACGGAGCTTTCTCCGATGGCACCACGAGTAAGCCAAACCTTTCGACTCCTTTGAGCAAGGCAGAGCCATTGAGACAAGCGAGGCAATTGCTCGCATGATCGTAGGCCTTCTCTTCAAGCCCAAGTCGGAATGTGTCAAGTGTCAGCCGTCAGAGGAACGCCGGCCGCAGTTTACAATTCAGCACGTAAGTCGATTCCAAACAACAGATTGTCGAAGTTCAGACCTCGTTAACGTCAACGCTGAGAACTGACTGTAGAATTATTGGACGTTTCTTATTTGACGCTGAAATGGATCGTGCGCTCTAGTCTATAAACTGGCAGGCCAGATTCCGCTGGATTTATTTCGATTTTGCTTTTAAGTTAAAAAAAAAACAACCAGAAAAACGGATCCTTTAGCGGGCTTTTTTGGCATGGTTTTCACTACGGGTCAGTGGTTTTGTGCCACCTGGAAGCATACCCCTCCCCCTATTGTTTACAAACATTATGAAATTCTCCCCAGCCACCGGCCCGCCGACCGCTACCGAGGACGCAAAAGGGAGAAATATTTTATTGCTCATCGGAGTCCAAAAGAAGTTTTATTTTGGAAATTTGGTGCATCCGGCCGTGCGTCTGTCAAAACACTCAACTCGGTCAAGCGAAATGGAAAAAAGGTACGCCCCCAAGCTCAGCAAAAATTTGTAATAAAAACAAACACGTCTGGAGAGATTTCTTCAAAAAAAATCCAACAGGCAGAATAATGAAACAATATCAGACAATATCGACAATAACTGGCACGCGCCAAACCCGCTCTGCATAATATGTCGCCACGGGCTGGAAATGAGGCAACGAAGCCCTCAAAACGGCTTCAGCACGGCGACCCCAAGCAACCGACATTGGAGAAGAAAAAAAAGATGACCCCGAGACGGGACCGCAGGGCTCCCGCCCATCACAACAAGTACATTCAGTGTAACGGTCAGTTCTAGTTTTAATCATTAGGTTTTAGTCGTCAAATGATGTCTTTATGCGAACGCGGTCGGCTCCTCTTTCGCGCGGCTCCTCCAGGTTCATTTCTTTCCCAGCGTGTAAAGTCCCGATGCGAGATGGCGTTCCGTAGAAGTCAATCCCCAAATGTTCTCAACGTCGAGGCCGAGGAGATCGTCACCGAATATCTGAATGTGCGAAGCCGCAACAGCCGCACTATCTGGCTCACGGCAACATCCCGCTTGGGTGAGGCGGGTAAACGCCACTGTTACCGTTACGCCTGTGTCCACGGCGTCACGGTGTTCTTCATAGTCCAGCGCTGCCCGGAGCAGGGCCGCAGCACCGCCCGGTGGCCGAAGTACACGTTGGCGGGCACCGCCTCCAGACAGCGGCCCGTGGCGGAGTTCACCAGGGAACCGCCCTGCGAGGGAAGACCAGGAAGATCAGTTTCAAATACCGACCAAGACCTTAATCTTCATGAGAAAAACTAGTACTGGTAGTAGTGATGAAAGAAGAAATGAAAGAAGCTAGGCTAACAGTATTATAGACCAACCGAGCGCTCCTTCATGAAAAGTAGCGGGTGTAAAGGCAGCAGGAAGGCTGGCAGTACCGGAGGTAGTCGTAGAAGAAATAGAAGAAGCTAGGCTAACCGCACCGTAGACCAAGCTAGCTCTCTACCGTCATGAGAAAAAGTAGTAGTAGAGGTGCTGCAGTAGTTGGACCATTTGCGGTAGTAGTAGTAGAAGAAGAAGAAATAGAACTACCGATGTTAAAGACAAAGTTCATTTTCGACTCAAACTAGTTCAAAGTTCAGTTCTCCGTACTTCATACGGTAGTTCTTTTTTTCTCTCAACATGCTGCAGTGTTACCTCCAAATACTGGCATTTCATTTCCGCATTGTTGCCACCAATCAGTCCGCACTAGTAGCAGCTGCTGCTTTCACCCTACAGTCTCAAAAACATGAGGAAAAACTTTTAAAAAAAAAAAAGAGTCATTCGAAGAAAAACTGGACTGTCGAACTTAATGTGCAAACACAAACACAATCTGAGGTAGAAAGGTAGGCCTCGCCGCAACCAAGCCGCCACCCTTCGTGTGAGTACTTGCGAAGGTTTTTGTATATGCGCCGAAGGCACCCGTAAAACAGCGACCCACTTCGGAAGGCTTTACAGTATCAATCCCGCCTACGAGGACGAGCAATCACATGACATTTTCATGACGCGTGCGGCCGTGCGACTTCTGGGCGCTGGGTTGCCAAATAAGACGTTTGTCCCCGGACGCACGAATGAGCGTTACAGTGCGTTTCGACGGGTTTTCTGCCGGAAACCTCGACCCAAACCTGGAACTCCAATGAAAAAAAACGAATGAGAATGAGCGCATTGACGGTGACGTTCATCAGGCAGAAGTACGTGCGCTTCATTCAGTTCAAGTTGGTCCAACATACGAGCGAGTTCGTGAACTTTCATTTCATGAACTAGATCGGGCGCAACACCACTCAAGACCAAGCAAGTTGTCCACCTCGGCCAGAGGAAGCCGTCACCTGAGTGAAAATCCACTCGGCGCGGCGTCGGCCCTCGTCTTTGTCGCAGTCCAGGAGTTGCGGCAACGCGCTGGCGGGATCGTCCGCCACACATCGCGTGTCCGATCCGGTGCTGCCCAGAGGGCCCAGGAACAGACGACCCTCTTTGGTGTAACGTCCTAACTGGGAGACACGACGTATCAACACGGCGCCAGTGCTGGAAGCAACAAAGTATACGAGTACATTTCGCAGCTGTCTGCTAGCATCCTTTTTCTCACGCCGTTTTGACTTTCACCCCAGACATTTGACAACAGATATCGAAACGTTTTACTCCCAACTTTGTTGAAATAGGCTTGTTACTTTTTCAACATCCTCAGATGACAACGTTAAAAAGAATCAACATAATTTTTACTTTTGTACTTAAGTACGTGTCAGTCTCTGTTCAGTAAAGGACTTGAATTGGTACTTCTACTTGAACCGAAGTCTGTACACAAGTTTCTGTACCTTTACTTCAGTACAGCGTGAGTACATTTGCCACCCCAGAGCGACACTCCGTCGGCAAAAGCGTGTACTCGGGTAGTTAACCTCCTACCTACCTGGGGACCCCAGCCGTGGCAGGGGTGCAGGGTGGCCGTGTGGTTCTCCTTCACGCCCTGGTCCAAACACAAGTGGCTCACTTTGGAATTGCGGATCTGAAATGACAAGTGTTTGTTTACAAAACAAAAGGCGCCACGTCCGGGGGACTCCCGGGTGAATGAACGCTGCCCTGAACTGAAAACCAGGACAAAACATAGTGTCTACATTGAGTCAGTGGAACCGGTGGATGAGGAGGATCACTGGAGTGGATGTTGTCAATCCGAGATCAAAAACTGTAAGATGGCAAGACCGCCTTGTGACGTACTAGCCACTCCTAAAGGGCCAGACTAGGAACCAAACCTCCATCGTCGGGTTTGCGGAAGGTATTTTCTCACAGGTCTGTCGAAAACATTTGTTGTGTTGTCTTTTTTTAGTCATTTAGCAAAACCTAATGACGCGCAGGCTCGCTAACATCAGCTCTCCTGCTAGCTCTATGGATCATTGATTTCATTTTTCTGTTTCGCAGCCAGGTCAGCATTGCAAATAAGAATCTGTTCTCAATTGCCTTACCTGGAGCGATAAATGAATAAATACCATGGGCTACCTGTACTGTTTCAACCCAACTGGAGACCAGTCCAGGGTGTAGTCTACATACAGAAACCGTTCCAAACTCTGGAAACAAAAGTCGAAGTACGGACCATACCGTGGGTTACCTGTACTGTTTCAACCCTACTGGAGACCAGTCCAGGGTGTAGTTTACCTTTGGCAATCCTTGACCAGGATACGAGGTAAAAAAACTGATTTTTGTGTGGACTGACCTCGCCGTAGTAGAGCGTGTCGTCGTACGTCCTCATCTCAGGGTAAACGTTGTCCAGGTACCACTGGACAACATGTTTGTGTGGACTCGCAATGAATGAAACACATAGCGAGACTGGAACAAACCCTGGCCCAAAAACCGAGGCACGGACCAGACCGTGGGCTACCGTTGCCGTTGCGCCCCTACCGGGGACCAGTCCAAGGTGTAGTCTTACATACAGAAACCGTTCCAAACTGTGGAAACAAAAGTCGAAGTACGGACCATACCGTGGCTTGCCTGTACTGTTGCAGCCCTAGTGGAGACCTGCCCAGCGTGTCGTCTACCTTTGGCAATCCTTGACCAGGATACGTGGTAAAAAAACTGATTTTTGTGTGGACTGACCTCGCCGTAGTAGAGCGTGTCGTCGTACGTCCTCATCTCAGGGTAAACGTTGTCCAGGTACCACTGGAAGTTCTTACACTGCAGGCTCTTCCTCAGCGCCACCCTCTCAGAGATGTCTCCGAAGTCGATGCCGTGATTCTGCGCCGGTTTCACGTCACATCGGGTGAGGTGAGCGCGTCACACGCGTGTGGTACCGAGACGGCAGATGTTTGTGAGTGTCACCTCCGTGGGGATGTTCCAGGCCAGGTAGACGTTGGACTTGAAGTGGTCCATCCAGACTTCTGCCACGCGCAGGGCGTTGCGGCGCATGTGGAAGGCGATGTTGCTGTGGTACGGCTTCTTCACGCGGGCAATGTGAGCCACGCGTGAGCACGGCAACACCTCCATGCTGCCGCCGCACGTCCACACCTGCGCGGGGCGCCACACTCGTTGGGGACAAAACGTCAGCTACTTTTTGTCGCTTGGGAACCGTCGGCGTGAATGAGGAAGCATGCGAGTACGGAACATTGGCACTTTGAATGAGTAATACAAATGACTTTGCACACAGAGGGTGTCGAAGCCTTTCACTGGGAAAAGTGCGGCTGTTGAATCATACTCCTGGGTGAAGCTTAAAAATTGTGGGTGTGGAACCCTTTCATCAAGTGATTCCACACCCACATTTTTCCACACGAGTGCCTTCAGGGCGTGTCCACTAACCCTGATGCCCAGTTCGATGTTCTCTCCCCCGTAGACGTCCATGCCAGGGTCCAGCAGGCCCAGCTCGCCGAAGAAGAGCCGATCGGCCACGAAGGAGCAGCCGATCATGGCGGGACTCCTGTCACGTGACCAAAACACGCTATCATTCCCTTTACAAGAAGAGGAGTAGTTCTTTCTGTAACAGCACTACTAATTGATGTTAGCCTCTCTATGCAATTCCCCATCGTACGTTAGCATGGAGCTAGTAGACGTCGGTTCGATGAGATGGTATGGTTCGGTTAAACATTTGCGGTTGTGGAAGGAATCTCTCGCAACGAACGGGGCTTCACCGAATTGCATTCTCTCAGTTAGCTTAGCACAGTAGCTACGCGAGTCGCGCCCACCTGATGGGCGCCGCCACGTCGCCCTCGTCCCACCACTGCTTCGGCGGGCTGATGTACATGCACCACAGCTCCCAGTTGTAGCCGTGGCCCGAGTTCTCGTAACGCTCCACCTCGAAGGTGTCGTGCTTGATGTTGTCGATGGACGGCAGGACGATCCTCCTGCGGTCCTCCTTGATTCGAGTCAGAACCGGTTCGGCCCTGGTGAGCAAATGTAAAGGTAAACGTAGACGGCTTCATTTTTTTTCTTCTTATTATTTATTTCTCCATACAAGAATATCAAATCATATTAGCATTATATTACAATTAGGAGAAGTCATATATGTGGTAAGGTGCTGCTGTATTGGTTAGCAAGACCGTTGCAATGGGTTACTATTTTACAGTGACTCCCAGATGGAACCATGGAGACATCTACAGCAGTGCAGGAAGCTATTTATTTTTCTAACGTGGATGACACACTATACTCGAGTTCCTTTGAGAGACTCTTTATGTGTCTCGCTAGATACTTCTGTTTTGGTTAGCAACAGCGTTTCAATGAGTTAGTTGCCAGTACTATTTTACGGTTTAGCACCCGGTCATTCGTCTCGAGTGACTAAAGAGGGTACAGCGTCTCTTATATGGACAGCCCGCTGGTGTGAAGGCCTCACCAGAAGGGCGTGAACTCCACGTGGGCGTCGAAGAATCCCGTCACCTCGGCGGTGGCCGCCTTCCAGCCCTCGATCCTGGCCCGGATCAGACCCTCCCTCTTGTGGTTCCTGACGATCTTGACCAGACCGGGGTAGCGCTTATTCACGTAGTCCTCCAGAGGTCCTTTCAGCTGCTCTGTTACAACAAAACAACGACGACGACATTTTCATCTGGCTTGACTAACTGGAGGTATCGATACACTCACATCAGGTATCAATTCACTGGTGTCGGATATCGATTCGCTCGCAAAGGCTATCAAAACTACTACGCTACTAGCATATGTGCTAGCGTTTGATATCAATACACCTTTATCAGATTTACAACATTAGGTAACCACCTCTACGCTAGTATTAGATGTTGATATGCTATCATCTGATATCTACACACTTGTATCAGATATTCATACACTTACATCAGGTATCTCCATGAAGTCCATTAGCATCAGCTAGCAATACACTAGCATCAGGTATCGATATGCTAGCATCAAGTATCAATACACTAGATATCGCTGCGCAACTATTAGATAGCGACACACTGGCATGGGATATCGATATGCGAGCATCAGGTATTGATACACTAGCGCTGAATACCAAGATTCTAGCATCAAATATGCATCCGCAAACGTCAGATATTGATATGGTAGCATCAGATACCGATATGCTAGCATCAAGTGCCGATGCACTCTGTACACCAGATATCACGACACTAGCGTTAGATATCGATACACTTGATACACGAACATTGGGTAGCGATAAGATAGCATCAGATATCGATACATTAGCATTGAGTATCAACGCACTAGCAGCGGGTATCGCTACACTAGCCTTGCGTATCAATATTCTAGCATCAAATGTGCATCCACCAACGTCAACTATTGATAGACCAGCATCAGGGATCGATATGTTGGCATCAAGATTTGATACACTGGATATTGCAACACTAGCATTAGATGTCGCTGCACGACCATCAGGTATCAGTATTCTAGAGTGTAATACATGTTCTATTGGATTGTACTCTGAGGTACTCGGCCGATGTCATCAGTCCTCGTCCGGAGTCTTTCGTATTCTTGGTTGGAGTCAAATCCCGTTTGCGGTCGAAAGATCAGCGCGACGCCTTTTGATCTGTGACGCAACTCGTCAGGCGCTTCCTGCTCGGCCAAAACGCTCGCACGCACTTCATCGTCGTCATCATCATGCAACGCTTTTAACGTGTGTCCTGACGAGGAAGTGTTCCTAATTAGTAAACGGTTGCTGCACTTGTACAAGCGCAATCGTACAAATTGTTCCAGAATTGTGGGTGGAACCGCACCCCGAATTCTGGATTCCAGATACTTTGACTTATTGGCAATTGGGAGTTCCTACGTTGATATCGCAAAACTGAACTATACAGCCACATTTTCGCCCAAAGTTCTGGAACTTTTACATCTCGGTACTTGCAGAACCAATGTAACACGCCAAAACTGAATTCTATAGCCGCATTTCCCTCTAAGGTTTTAGGTACAGTCCATAACATCTTGGTACTTGTTGTTAATACGTCAAAAATGAACTTAGCCAGATTTACGTTTTAGGAGTTTTGACCTCTTAGTGCTTGTAACTCCTCCATCAATACCTCACACAGCCACATTCACACCTAAAGGTTCTGGTACGTTTATTCGTGGAACTTGTAGTACCAATGTTAATACCTCAAAACTGAACTCAAAAGCCACATTTCCACCTGATGTTCCAGGAACTTTTACTTCTTGGAACATGACTACCTCAAAACTGAAGGCTATAGTCACATTTGCATCTAAAGTTCTAGGACGTTTTACGCCTCGGTACAAATGGTTCCCTGAACTAGAAAGCTTGCGGAGGTCTGGAAAATGTTGGCTTGCCGTACCGTCGTCGCTGCGGTCGTCCACCAGGATGATTTCCTTGAGCAGGTGGGCCGGCGTGTGATTGACGGCCGAGTGGACCGAGCGCAGGATGACGGACAGCGCCTCGTTGACGAAGATGAACACCAGCGCCATCTGGGGGAGATCCCGGGGGTGGCTGACATCTCTGCACCTGTACGGACGTACGCGTGTATCATATACACGACATATCGGACATTTCCGAAGCGGGTGGCAGATCGTGAGCGACGACAGCTGACCTGCATTTTTATTTACTGCATTTTCTACCTCGTTTATCGTTACCTGATGCTAGTGTATCGAGATCCGGTGTCGCTAATGCTAATCGCTAACGTTGAGCAAAGACCGATTTTGTTCACTCAAATTCTGTTTATGCCATACACTCAGTAGCAACAAATGCAATAGATAGAAAAAACCACCAAAGTAAGTACGAGTACTTGACGAAATATCGATAATGGATTGTAAAGCGATTAGCTCGTGACAGCCCGACTCGATACCGGACGTAAATAAACTTCTTCGATATCTGATGTTTGTGTATCGCTGGCCAGCGTTAGTGTATCGATACCTGACGATCGGCGACGGTAGTGTGTCGATATTTCACCCGGATGTATCAATACCTGCTACTTTAGCCATATCCGATGTGTTCCAATATTGCGTGCGCGCGTGCGGACCTGCTGGGTCTGTGGTCGGGGATGTTTCTGTCCAGCGAGATGGTGTCGCTCAGGTAGGCGTCGTAGCCGTATTTGTCCCTCAGGTACTTGGCGTCGCCCTCCTCACCCGGAGAAAGGCTGGCGGGCAGGCCGCCGGCCCCCCGGCCCCCGAAACCCTCCGTCAGGCCCAGAGACTTGGACAGACCTGCACACAACGCGGCATGCGGTGAGCTCCGTGGCATTGTATCGCGCTCGAGAAAAGTGGGGGTGTTGAAACGCGGGTGCCAGCAAAATGTGTGGATGTTGAAATATTTCACTGGGGGAAATATGAGCGCTTAAACACCCACATCCCAATGGGTCCGACGACAAAAGCGGCTGTGGGAGCATTTGACCGGAAAAAGCGTAGGTGTTGAAACACCCGCATCCCCAGTGAGTGCACCAAAAAGTGTGGGTGCTGCAGCAGGTGCGATGAAAAAGTGGGTGTTGAAAACTTTCAGTGGGAAAAATGTGGGTGTTGAAGGAGCAACATCACCCTCGGGTCTTCCCCTTCGCAAAATGCCAACGTTCAAAAATGGAAGAGATCGTTTACATATTTGGTGTACTTGAAATGTTCCCATTTCAATTCCCGGTAACGGTTGATGACAGACCGGCACGGCGGGCGACCGGTTAGCGCATCCGCGTCACAGTTTCGCACGTTCTCCCCGCGCCTGCGTGGCTTTTCTCCGGGCACTCCGCTTTCCTCCCACGTCCCCGAAACATGCGTGCTCGGTTCATTGAAGACTCTAAATTGCCCGTCGCTGTGAATGGTTGTTTGTTTCTATGTGCCCCGCGATTGGCCGGCGACCGGTTCGGGGCGCGGCCCGCCTCTCGCCCCATGACAGGCGCCGGCGCGCCCGCGATTTATGACAGTACCCAAATTCACAAATTGAGAGATATTTCCCACATTGACTTCACGAATTAATAATTAACTATGAATAATAATTCCTTTATAGTAATATCATACGTCCTTAATAACAATAACCTAATTAATGAACTGAATTGAATTTCCAAATGAAGAAATACGTTTTCCTCCGCCTCGCACGTCGACCCGCCGCATTCGACATTGATGACACGACGAGCATCGCGCAGTTCGGAAGTGAGTTCGAGTCCACGCCGTAAAGTGCTGAGTGAACGCCCAAATGTATTTCATTGTCGTCCATTGTGTTCGTGGGAGGAAAGGTTTGAGTGACATTTGACAAATAGCCGCAAAAGCTCTGAATTTGTTAAAAAACAAAAAAACGTTTCCTATCACGTCCTCCTTGCGAAGGCGACGCTTGCGATTGGCTCTCTCGGGTCATGTGGCATTCTGCGTCAGTCTCAAATATGACCGAATATGCCCCGGAAGCGCCACCTGGTGGTGCAATCTATTGGTTTGCCTTGAGAATTTGGGACTTTTCCAAGGTATCTGCGTAGCTTGTGCACGTTTGTCATTAGGTCAACATGCTGTGATGTTTTCCCACGTTGTACACGCATAAGGCCGCGAGCAATTTGCGTCGGTTTCCTTTCCTTTCGACCACGCGGTGTCCTCTTAGCGACGCACGCGTCCGTCGGAAAGCAATAGGATTGGCGTTCCCCTTTGTACCGTTCAGCTGCCTGTACACGACGTCCTCCAGCGCGCTCAGCCTCTTGAGCAGCGCTCGCTGGCTGACGCCGGCGCTTCCGTTGGCCCGGCTCGGCCTCGCGCGCTCGGCGTCGCCCGGCCCCTGCGCGCGCTCTCCGCAGCGGCTCCACAGCGTCACGATCCCGGCCGCCGCCGCCAGCGCGTTGAGCGCCAGCAGAAGCCTCCATCTTCTCCGCGCCAAAGCCATGGACGGCCAGGTTCGAGTCAGCGCGACGAGCGTGGGCGCGCTGCGCGGAAACGAGGAGAGCGACATTGATTTGCAGCGAAGCAAGATGCTCGAGCATCCCCCGAGCTTCCATCGCGGAGCTCCCGCCGCTTTCGGCCGCTTTCGGCGCCTGCTTACCGGGGCGGCGTCCGCCAGGCATCCCGCGGGCGAGCGCGCTCAGGCGGACGGCAGAGTTCGTCTCCTCCGCACCGGAACCGCCGACGTCATTGTCACGCTCGAGTTCGCTTCCGCCGCCGCCGCCGCCGTCGTCGGTGATGGCGACGATGACGATGATGAAGAGGACGATCGGGACAATGCGCGTGCACGTCCGGCAGACTGCAACACACGCGCGCCTGCGCCACACGTGCACGTGATGAGTGAACACGTGTTAACCCACTTTAGCGTATTATTTGGACGATTATTGAAATATGATATTATATTTGCGTTTGTACTTTGTAACGTTATGAAAGCGACAGCGCGCGTTTCTCCCTGCGGTCCAATTTTCTCATTATTATTATTCAATGACTTACTCGTTTTAACAATATCCAACATTGTATTTAATCGTGTACTGTCAAATATGATGTGACGAAATATGAGTTTGTAATGTCTAACTAGAAATATGACTTGACCATTGACATTTATATACATTTGATTTTGCAGCGTGAAATATCTTCTATTAAATATGCGTCTGTTATTAAGTTTATTGCGTGCGTTGGAAAAAAAAAAAAAAAGGTCAAAGGTCAAATATAAAAGAAATAGACGACGGCACACTTTAGCTCCGTAGTATTGCGACTTACAACTCGATTGTCGGAATATGGATTTCATTTTGAAAATAGACAAGGTTTTATCTTGGAAATAGAATACTTTTTATTGTAAAAATGACTTTCATCTAAAAAAAATTTACAACTTCATCTTGAAAATATAGGTTTTTTTAATAAACAAAAAATACATGTCTGATTGTATCCTTTCCAACTTCACTTCTCAATAATAATAATGATCATCATAATAATACAGTGTTGACAATGGAATTGTGCCTTTTGCAAGTTCAAACCCATGAAAATTATGAATTTTTAATCGTGGCTAAAATGGGATCGACACTTGACATTTCTTTCTACCAGATGACATCATTTATCACTTATCAAGGGAGGAATTTCATGTAATATTCTTATTTTCCATAAGAGGTGTTTGTCTTACTGCACTCCAACGGTGCAAATGAATGACAGCATTTGGATTTCAACAAGTGGAGAACACATTCGTTGTCATTTAAGAAGTGGAGGCGAAATGTAACGATGCCATGCCAGAAAAAAAAATGGAGCTCCTGAGAAGAAGTCAAAATGTCCTTTTTTTTTTAACGTTGTTTTTCCCAACAAACCGGACGAGACACAGGACAACGTCCGGGAGCGCCAGCATCGACGACGAGCCCGATCCGGCGAGTCGGCCGGCAAAGTCGACGACGTCGACTCAGAAACGTACGGCGGGAATGGTCAGGTTCCACCGTTGGCCCGAGCAGTGCCGCATGGCCAGCTTGAAGAAGGGCTTGCTTTCCAACGCCACCACCTCCACGCAGCGCCTCGTGGCCAAGTTTTGGACCGCGCCGCCCTGCGTCGGGAACGAGGGGGACGGAGAGAAGCTCACATCGTGCGCCGCTGACCAAACCTCAAATTTGACGTGACGGGAACAAGGTGTCACCTGTGTGAATTTCCACTTGGTCTGCCTGACGTTGCTGACGGCGGCGCAGTCGAGGAGCTGCGGTACGTCGTTGGCCGGAATGTCCACCAGGCAGCGGGTATCCTGGTAGCTGTTGCCCAGCTTGCCCAAGAACAGCTGTTTGTTGGCGGTGTAGCGCACCAACTGGAGAGACGACATGAACCAGGACGTGTGCAGACCGAGATTTAAAAAAAAAACAAAAAAAACAACACACAATACAAACGCGGAGGTTTCGGGAAATAAACGCCTCAAAGGTCGCTTTGTTGGGGGCCAATTTTGGTCTAACTTTCCAGGGGACGTCAACATAGCAATTGAAATATGGGAGCTGCTGCTTCAAAGCAAAATGGCTGACTTCCTGTTCCATCTCATTTTTTCAACGCCTGTATGAGAGAAACTGTCGCGTCTCATTTAAAGCAGCAAAACTCCAGCGTCACCATCGCTCGTTCACGTCCATTTTTGGTCGCTACCGGTGATTTTGAAAAGTGCCCGAACTTCTGTTTGAACAAATGACTCGTGCGGAGGCAACGTTGTGTTGGAGGTGTAAGCAGGCGCTACCTGAGGAACCATGCTGTGGCAGGGGAACAGGATGGGGGCGTGGTCTTTCATTTCTCCCTGGTCCAAACACAGTTTGCTGACGATGAAGTTGTACATCTGAAGTGACAAATAAACCCATTTTGCATGTCGAGCCATCAACAGCGCGGTAACAACAAGACCTATATTCCCAACTTCAACCCCCCCAAAATCGGACATTTGGTCGGTCCCGCGGGTGCGAGCGACTACCAAAAGTTGGATCCAATTGTTTGGAAATTTGCCCCACTTTAAAATCTATTCTAAAGCTCACTGGGAGCCAGTGCATAGGCTGTAGAATTGGAGTAATATGTTCTGACCTCTTTGTTCCGGTCAGAACCTGAGCTGCAGCGTTCTGAATGACTTGCAGCGCCTTACTGCTCTTTTGGGAGAGTCCAGTCAGAAGACCATTACAATAGTCAAGTCTACTTGAGATAAAAGCATGAAAAAAAAAAAACAGTCCCTGAAGACAGTTTGACTTAGCAACATCAAATCTGGTAGACATGTGTATCATAAGTAGACCCACAAAAAAAGTCTCAAGAAGCCATGCCCGAAAAGACACAGGAAGTCTGCCATTTTGGTCAAAAACGCCCATTTTGGCCATTTCAAATTGGAACCGCATATTCTCGACAGATGGCCGATGCGAAACTGAGATGCGTGGACTTACCACGCCATAGATGAGTGTGTTTTGGTGCGTCCTCATCTGAGGGTAAACGTTGTCTATGTACCACTTGAAGTTCTTGCACTGCAGTCTCTCTCTGAGCGCCACCCTCTCGGAGACGTTTCCGTAGTCGATGCCGTGGTTCTGGTCAAGTTAGGGTGTCGCACACGTAGCGTCACTTCATCACTTCCAACTTCAACAATTTTATATCCATTTGTATTGAAATAATATCCCAAATAGTTTTCCAGAGATGATTGACATTTGCAGTCGTTAACTACCACAACACGACACCAAGGTCTAATGACTCGGTCGTAAGAATGTGAAAATTCAGGCCCCAGAGCCACTTTGACTTGGCAACATGAAATTTGGTGGACACGTGTAACATGAGTCGACCGACAAAAAAACGAAACGACACAATTTGGTTTTGGGAGCGCGTAGTTTAGGCTCATTTCCGGGGGTCACTAGCGAGTGACATCGGTAGCCCGGAGCCAGTCGCGTTGTCAGTTTAGCACGCGGTTAGTTCAGTGTTCGCGTCCCCTCCATGCTCCTTGTGGGTGTTTTCATTTTGCATTTGTGCGTTTGGCTGCTCGTCCCGTTCGGTAACGGCCGAAAGCGCATCGGCGACTGTCGCGCTTCTCGTTTTCCACTCGCACACGTGTCACTCTGAACTTTGGCACTCAAGGAAACTTGTAAGTTGGGGCGTGTCCTTGTACTTTCAAAGTTAGTTATAGTGAGCTAGTTGCAGCGCATTTTCGGATCATCTGGAAATTTCAGCCCCCTAAGCCGAACAACTTGTTGTTGAGCAGCGAGCGTATTGGGATTGCGCAAGAGTTACCTCCATGGGAATGTTCCAGGACATGTAGAAGTTGCGCTTGTATTCGTCCAACCAGACCTCGGCCACGCGAAGGCCGTTGCGCCGCATGATGGTCGCCAGGGAGCCTTCCAGGTAAGGTTTCTTGAAGCGCTCGATGTGAGCCACGCGGGAACACGGCAGCATCTCCATGCTGCCCCCGCACAGCCACACCTGCAGGGGGCGCAGTGGGAGGGGGTGTAAATATTACAACGCACTCGGGCGACCACTTTTTTGTGTGAGCGATGCTCGATTGATTGGGATCTTGTGTGTCGAGATATAACGAGGTCATTATTATTGAATTTTTTTATCAGGGCCGATACCGATGCCAATTAGTAGCCAAGGAGGCCGAGAATCGATATTTGGAGCCGATATTATCTGTAGTCAAAGGGAAAATATTTTATTACATTTATAATATCCATTTTATTATTTATTAGGCAACATTTTGAATAATACAACACGCCAACTTCATGAAATGCCATTAAGCATATGTTTATGAAACAGCTTTTCAGATTTGCAACATGTTGAAGCCTTCATCTTGGACAATATTTGCGATTTGCATTTTTTTTTTTTTTTTTAATTGTAAGAATTGTAAGGATTAAAAAAAAAAAAAAAAAAAAACGCTGATGCCGAAAATGTGTCAAAATGTTGAATGTCGCCGACGATAATCGGTGTCTACATGTCGCGTTTTTGTCCAACTTGTTAGACAAGACGGAGCCCCGCGTGAAGACGTAGACGACTGTACTACCAGAGCTTCTAGCGCTAACCGCTAACTAGCTGTCTTTTTTTTTTGGTTTGGTTTTTGAAGGGGGGAACCACACGAGATACTAACCCGGATGCCCAGCTCCACGTTCTCTCCCCCGTAGACATCCATGCCCGGGTCGAAGAGGCCCAGCTCGCCAAAGTAGACCCGGTGGACCACGAAGGAGCAGCCAATCATGGCGGGACTCCTGTCACACGACCCCAATGACGTCACACGTAATTCCGTACGTCATAGAAGCTTGTCGTTTACCAACAAATTGAAAAGGTGTATTGCGGGTGACTGGCGGCGAGCACCTGATGGGGGCGGAGTCGTCCTTCAGGGCCCTCCACGCATCGGAGGGCTTGATGTATTTACACCACAGCTGCCAGTCGTAGCCGTGGGCCGGCTGCCCGAAGGAGACCACCTCGAAGGTGTCGTACTTGATGTTGTCGATGGACGGCAGGACGATCCTGGTGCGGTCCTCCTCGATCCGGCTCAGGACCGGCTCGGCCCTGGGCGGCGAGCGAGCGCGCGGCTCGGTTAGCGACAGAGTTGAAGGCGGTCATTTGAGTTCAGGGGCCGCGCGTTCCCCCCAACTTGATCCCAAGTGGGCCGGACCGGTCCTTAATATACCGGTGGCCGAATTAACTCTAAATAATGACAATTCCAAATGCAAATACTTACAAGCACATTTTGTTGATTGATTATAGGGTTTAGGATAATTATTCATTTACTATTATTACGCGCCTCAATAGGTGCTGCTGTTTTGGTTTGCTACAGAATTTCAATGGGTTTTGGCGTCTATTGGAGGGACGGCGCACAAAAGGTCATTTGAAGGCCTCACCAGAAGGGCGTGAACTCCACGTGGGCGTCGAAGAATCCCGTCACCTCGGCGGTGGCCGCCTTCCAGCCTTCGATCCTGGCCCGGATCAGACCCTCCCTCTTGCGGTTCCTGACGATCTTGACCAGACCGGGGTAGCGCTTATTCACGTAATCCTCCAGAGGTCCTTTTAGCTGCTCTGCAACACAACGACAACAACAACATCATCTTCATCCCGCTGGCACCAGCTGCCACTACGGGACGCTGGCGCAGACGCTCGTTCCGTGGGTTACCTCCACCAAGGCCAGTTTGTTGCTGACTTGTGGAGCAGAAGAACAACTGACCCCTACTGTTTTTAAGAATTCAAACAAATGGAAAGATCCAGTGCTTGTCCATAATTGTTAATGAAGCAGGAAGGAACAACCATCATCTCGTCCATTTCTCATTTGCATTCCGTCACTGAAGTCCTATTAGGTAACATGAGAAAAGTCTCAACAACAACAACATGTGCTATATTTAGACAAAAGCAAATGATGTCACGTTCATAAAATGACATTCGCTTCTGGCGCTGCAGCGGCGTAATCGCTCCCGAGGCGCAATGCGAGTAGTTCAAAAGAAGAACAAAATCGTCCCTCCGGTTGGAAATGAAAGCACGTCGAGACTGCGGCGTTGGCTGCGGCGTATCCGAAGCTCACTTCGGGGAGACATTTGCTGGCGACGCAACCCAAAATTGAGCACAAAGCACTTTGACGCCGTGTTGCATTTTGGGAAGGGGAAGTGATCGTCGTACCGTCGTCGCTGCAGTCGTCCACCAGGATGATTTCCTTGAGCAGGTGCGCCGGCGTGTGATTGACAGCCGAGTGGATGGAGCGCAGGATGACGGACAGCGCCTCGTTGACGAAGATGAAGATGAGGGCGATCTGGGGGAGATCCGTCGGGTAGGTGTACTCTTTGCATCTACACGCACGCACAAAAAAATGCTTGTTGATGTTTTGGATGAGCCCACATTTGTATCTTTTAAACCGCGTTAACATCAATAGCATGACATTAGCATTTTGAGCTAACAACAACATAGCATTATCAATCCATTTTTGATTGATACATTTGTATGAGGGAACGTAAGGGAGACAAATCATCGGAATGTAGTCAAATGTAAAGATGTGAGTCATTATGGTAATTGATCTTATGTCTGCGTACGACTTGAGAAAGTGTCATGTAAAGATTGAATAATAGTGGTCCAAGAATTGACCCTCGGGGGACCCCACATGTGATGTCCTTTTTATTGGATGCAAAATCTCCAATAGATAGTAAGAATAACCTGCGTACGCTTTATTAAAAGCTTTTTTTATGGCAAAAATGTGATTGATTTTCTTTCAAAGGAGGACAAGTACTAACTTGCTGGGTCTGTAGTCCGGGATCTTTCGGTCCAGGGAAATCTTGTCACTCATGAAAGCGTCGTAACCGTACTTTACCTTCAGACTTTCAGCTTTGCGCTCCTCGTCTGCGGACAGCGTGAAGGGAACGCCGTCTGACCCCTGAGCCCCGAAGCCCTCCACCAGGCCCAGAGGTTTAGAAAGACCTGCACGCAACACAACCGTGATTTATTCATCCGGAAAGCAGCTCAAACTTGTACAACAGACATATACAGTACAGTAAAAAATGGCAAATTTCTACCCTTCAACATTCCTGCCGCTGTCAGGAGTCACAAGGCCACGTGAGACTTCAGCCCAATGAGCTTCTAAAGCAGCGGTGGCTAGTTCAATTTCCCAAGAGGTCAAATAAGAACCCGAAACCAACAAAGTCAGGACACGCATCGACAAACAACACAACGGTCGTCACCAAACGTCCGGGCTTATACGTGGACAAAAAAAAATGAACTGGTCGTCTGTCGATGAGTACATATAGACAAACGACGTCAGGGCACGTAGTCCCCGTTTTATACTCTTATTAACAGATAGCAGTGTCAATGTGAGGTCAGGTGACGTTCACGTGGGTCAACGTCAGGGGTGGGTCGCATCCTACCGTTCAGGTGTTTGTACACGATCTCCTCCAAGTAATCGAGCCTCTCCTTCAGACGGTCGTCCACGCTCCCGCCGGTCCTCTCCGGCTTCATCTCTAGCTCTCTCTGGGGCTCTAGCCTCTTCGACACCCCCCGAGGATCATCCGCAACCGAAGCGCCCCAAATGGAAAACAGATGCCCGCTTTGGGCCCAGTTGCTGTTGGTGAATAACATGAAGATTGCCACCAGACCTAGCACTTTGAGCAAGAGTAGGAGCTTCCTTTTTTTCCCCATAAGAGCCATGACGAGAAGACGACGGCTGCGGCAGCGCCGTGTGTGAAAGCCAACAAACTGGTGTGGACCAGGTGTGTGTCGCACAGCCATTAACGTGTAATTAACGCACAGGCGTTGCCAGGAGAATGTGAAAAATGAGGCGGCGCCACACCCCTAACATGATAACTTAAGTTGGGTGAGACAGGACTCCTGACCCTGTTACACTCAGCCCCCCCATTTGTCCCGGGAGTACGTTCCGGACAGGTGAAAATCCAACATACAGAGAGACCATATCAGCAATGTAAACATTGTATTCACAGTTGTCCAAGAATTGACCCTTGGGGGACCCCACGGGACGTCCTTTTTGCTGGATTCAAAATCCCCAATATACAGGGCGATTGAAAAGTCACTCCCTACTTTAAAATACATACTTATAATTTGGTCATATGTTGTAATATTTTTATTTTTGTATGTTCCACGATTAACGGAGCAAGTCTATTCTCCCAAACCAACGACTTTGGAAGAACTTGAAGGGCGTCTTCCATCCCACAAGAGTTCCTTGCGAAATCAGTTTCACGCGGTTCCCCCGGCTCTTCCGAGGCGTTCACGGGCCAGCCGAGAAGACGTAGGAGGCACCCGAATCGGTAACAATACATTTAATAATAGTTGAGCAACCACTATGCAGCAAAGACGGACGGCGCGTTAGAAACAAAAGTTGCTCGCCAAGCGTCACCGTGTCATTACCGACAGAAGAAACTGTCATTATCAAAAATCACGTTAAGTCGTGAGTCATGAATTCACAAAAACAAACCACAATGCTGTGTTTGGTGACATTTGACACACAGTACCTCACCAGACAGGAAGTTCCACTCAAGAGAAGGAACTAATTACTGCCAGGCCTTGTGTGAACAACTTGGCTCCATTTTGAAATGTTTTTTCCCGTGAAAGCTACACGACGGTCCTCCAAAAGGGCCTCGTACTGAGGTTGAAATGAGCTTTGAGACTTTAGCTGGGACCAAAAACGATTTTTAACCCCTACAATGTAGAAGAAATGCAAAAACAATCCAGGAACAAATGACTTCTTCTTACTTGTGGTTCCTGGAACTAATAGGCTCCAATCCGATGCGTTTACAGGACCTGGAACTAAAAGAACTAACCTTTTCGTTCTGTCACTGGAGCTAGCTGCAGACCCCGTCCCAAAGGTTTCTGGACCTCTGGATTATACTAGCAGGGTGTATTTATTCAACCTTTATTTATCCAGGTAAGGCAATTGCGAACAAACTCTCATTTGGAATACCGAACTGGCTTCAGACAAGACTTTTGTTGGCCCCAATAAATTACCTAAGAACTACATTTAGTCATTCTCAGTCCAAACACACACGGGTCCTCCGAACGTTCCTCGTCCCAAAGTCATGCAAGAGCCTACAGTAGAATCTAAGAGCCTATTTCTCGGAACTTCACCTAGGAACTAGGAATTGTTGTAGGACCATTGTGAGTTGGGACAATGAGGAAGATAACATTTAGTTTCAGTTCCAGTAGGTTTTAGCTCGGAACTTAATTGAGACTTTCATTCCATTTCCGATGGTCCAAACACACTACGGTCCTTCAAAAGAGCCAAGTTCCTAGTACTAAATGCACTTTTCTGGGGTTGTACTATTTTAGGACCTTAACTGGGACCAACACCAAGCAGGGTCTTATTTTGGCCCTGGAACTACATGCAGACAACAGATCCTGCGATCCAAGTACTGTATCCCAAAAAAGCACTTTGAATTCATGGGTATTCTTTTTGGAACTTAATTGAGACCAAAAATGCTGTTTCTTACTTTCGCAGGGCATTGAATCGATCACAACAGGACTGTTCTGGTTATCTTAGAAGATGTTTGGCATCTGAGCAGGCTTCATCACTTCATGCGACTCGTGTTTCGTGCAGAAGAACGAATCTTTTTCATGAACGAACTGAACCGAATCAGTTTATGAAACGATTCGTTGTTTTAGCTTGGCCGCCAACCGCCGCCGTGAGCCGAGCTAGTCGGCCGGGAGCGGAAACGGAACTGTCGAAGCGTTCCGTCGCGCACTTCTGAATCTTCGGCGAATGACCAATGAGCAGCCAGCGTGCAGACGGGCGCGGGACTTAAGTGCACTGAGTGATTCGTTCAGTGAACTGGTGTACTGAGGAACTGAAGAGCTAAAGACTTCGTCGTTCGTTGAATTTATCGTTCGCAATCCGTTAAGACACGAGTGATTCGTTCGTTGAACATGCAAGTATTCATGCTCCGTGTTGGAGGCACGCCCCCCAAACCACAAATGGTTTCATTCTTTTGGAATGCAAAACAGACGGCGTGGCGCTTCGGGTACGCGTACGCCCTGCCGAACCGTTGTTGTCCCTGGGCGAGGCCCTTAAATCACCTTGCCCGTGAATGAATGTGGTTGGATGTTTGGTGGTGCACGGAGGGGCCGCAGAATGGCAGCCAGCGTAATGCATTCTTATTATTATAAGTCGTTAGGATGCCTTGCAGAGGCCACCGTCCGTCAACGAGTCGTCGGGTGCAAACTCCCTCGTAACGAGGTACTTAAGACTTCTCAGCGATGCCAACACATATGAAAGACTGAAGAAGAGTGCCTACAAACGTTACCGAAGTCAGGAACCATCAACTGTGGACTTTATTGTCCACAGGAGACCATGACTTATTGTCAGCAGCATCAACTGTGTGACTTATAACATTGCGAAGTATGCGGCCAACGTCAACAGTCATTTTTCGATAAATATTGGGTCTTTTTCATTTTGGTCCACTGTGAATTTGAATTGGACACCCCGCCTCTAAAACATTACGAAAAACACGGCCTCCACTACCACTTTACGACTTGAACTAGGGAGTTTCGAAAAATGACCACTCGCGTTGACGTCATCCTCTTGACGAACCCTGTTTTGGAATTGGAAAGAACGAAAGCGTTTGCGGGTGAGGGTGTGAACAGTTGGGTTTCCGCACCCAAAACCAGGCTGCCGCCGTCCTAGCTAAGCCGCGTCGCATGAACTCGTGACGCCCAAACGTCGCGACGCTCCGTTGGGATCCATTCAATGCCCTGAGAATGAAATGAGCTGGATGAATGAGAATAGTCACAGTTTATTACAAATGTTACTTTATATGATGCATTAGCAGATAAATAGAAAGGCAAATTCAGCAAAAAATTGAAAAAGGGTGCCTCTCATACTTCTCGTGAAAAAGTTTCCAACAGGCCAAAGTTCATCAGCGTGCGCGGCGGACACTCGCGGTCGAGGGAGCGTTCGACATTCCCGAGAGATCCGAGATCCTCGTCTTCGTTTTCACATGAAAGCGTCCAATCGCGCCAGCCTCCTGGCACGGAGCTCCTCCTCCGTTAAGCGGAAGCCGTACGGAGGCGGAGCCGGACCGTCGCCGTGCTGGTGGCGACCTGGCGAACACACGTTGTTAGCATAGCGCTACCTTGTTAGCGCCAAGAAAGACAGCCTGAAAAGGTTTATGGCAGTAAAACCAAGAGGATAATGAATACAAAAACTAAAATAATAGTAATAAAATAGTAATTGAGCGGACCCCCGCGACTCACGGGGCCGGACTACAAAAATTGTCAGAAAATGGACGCCTATTAGATTGGCATTGAATTACAATGAAAAACAAATATATATATATTTATTTTTTTAAATGCAGAAAATTCTTGAATAACCGGGAGTTAACTACCAGCAAGTATTTTCAGGGTTGGTGCCCCCCAAAAAGAAAAAGCAAGGAGACAAAAAAATTATAATCATTTGCAAAAAAAAAAAAAACAATTGTCGAAGAGCTGAATCTGCAGTTGGCGAACCGCGAGTAAGCGGGTGCCCGCCGGGTAGACCCCCGTGCCCACCTGTGTCGCTGAGACTGTTCCTGATGGCCGCCGCCAGCTGCTCCTCCTCCGTCATCCCGCCCGTGTACGACGGCGACCCATCGGCCGCCGGGTGCCGCTCGCTTCTCGAGTGTCTGCCACTGTAGCCTGCGCACGCACGCACGCACGCACGCCGTTTGCTTCCCGATCAAATCAGATAAGCAGACTAAGCGATGAGCGCGTTACCTGAGGATCTGTAGGACGTTCTGGGCATGAAGGTGCTGGACGACATCAGCCCTGACGACGGTAATATCCAGAATGTATATCTAGTATGTTCTGTTATACATGATTTATTCGCGCATATGGCGCTCAATCGGAATTCAATCTGACACGACGGGCTCGTGCGGTAATTAAGTTACATTACTTTCATATTACGCTACTGACTACTTTTCTGAACTGCTCGCGAGTAACAGTAAGTCACCTGCACACATCTTCATCATCTTCTTCAGCGGCCCGACAGTGTAGAGCAGGCCCGCCAGGATACCCGCCAGGTGGCCAATCAGGGAGGTCCTGAGGAGGAGGAGGAGGAGGAGGAGGGGGTTAACGGCGCCCCCTGTCGGCCGCTCGTCTCCACGGCGACGAGGACTCACCCGGGTGCCGTGATGTGGATGAGGACCAGCTCCACCCAGCTGGCGTAGCGGTTGGCCACCGGGAAGCCCATCACGTAGGTCACGCCGCCGGGGTGGTAGTGGTTGCTCAGGACCTTCAGGGCAAAAAGAACCCCTGAAACGCACAAAAACCTTCTTACTCTCATTTGCTCACCGTGAAATGCAGACAAGATTTTTGTAGTTTTCATGGTTACATCAGCGGAAACCTGAGAATCCGACGGCGCAGGCGTCGCTGTGCGACTGGTCGCCGGTCAGCCGGGCGAGCCCGGCCTCCAGCGCCAGGTAGAGCACGCCGGTGAGCAGCGAGAAGACGGCCAGCGTGTACGCGAACCACGCGGCGCCCAGACGGCGCTCCAGACGGAGGCCCTTCATGACCAGCGACACCATGTTGAAGTAGAGGTGCATGTCGTCGGCGTGGTGGAAAGGAGACAGGACCAGGCGGCTCCACTCGCCCGACGCGCACGCCCGCTGGACGCTCACGCACGCCTGCCGGGACACAAACGCCTCGTCTTCATTTGGAGTTTTGGGATTTATTTGTGTGATATTTTCCATCAAATGTTTTCAATTATTTATAAAACAATTTTTTTAAATTATTTTTATATTTATTTGTGTGAGTCGAGTATTTTTCCCAATATTTTTGGTCTCATATTTCCAATTATTTAACCACTTTTTTCAATATTCTTGTATTTTTTATCTGTTTTTTCAGTTTGTATTTTCTCACCTGAAGTTTTTTTATGCATTCAAATATTTTGTCTGATTCACTGGCATTTATTTTCTCAAATATTTATCATTGAAAGTTGGTACTTTTGTTCAAATATTCATATTTTTTTTAATTGTATTTCTGATATTTGAAAATACATTTCATATCAATGTCATATTTTCTCGTCTATTTCGTTCAAGTATTTGGTATTTTCTCCAAACATTGTATTTTTGTCCAATCGACCTTTGCTCTAAAGGAGAAAAGCAATTTCTGTCGCTGCGTTTCGATGTCGTTAACGCACTTCGGTCACCCCTGTCGTTTTGCAAAGCGCGAATCTGGATCGGCTGAACGTGCGCGCCGTACCTTCATGAGCGGCGCCGCGGGGAAGAGGAAGAGGTAGGCGTTGAGGCCGAGGACTGCCAGGGTGACGGGCGGGATGTTGTCCAAGCCCACCTGGTAGAGCTGCGACAGCAGCAGCAACAGGCCCAGATGCGAGCTCCTGTGACGACCCCGCATCCTCAAAAGACACAAAATGGCCGCCTGTCATTCACGCACATCGGGTGAAAACGCCACACGCGACTGATACTGTAGGCTCGTGCAGCTTTGTAGGTTACAACAAGTCAATGTAATCCAAGTGTGATGTTTTTGTATTTTTGTTCGGAATAGTTTTGTATAAAATGTATCAGAAATAAGATACTTTGATTTTTTTCCAGTATTTAGATTTTTTTTAAACTGTATTTTTGTATTTTATCGAATATTTTGGTATTTTTCATCAACATTTTCCAGTATTCTTTATTTTCAGGAATATTTGTAAAATATTTTATTTATTTTTCATCCAATTCTGCCAGTATTTTTGTAATTTATTTTTCTGTATTTATATTTTGTAATATTGCATATGTTTGTCATAGTATTGTTTTAATTTTTTTGTTTTACTATTTTGTATTTTTATGTCGTTTTTTTAATCGTTTCAAAATCTTTTTTGTCAAAAGCGTGTGTATTTTGTTTTGTGTCTAATATTTCTGCATTTTCTTGGCAAATATTTATCCATCTTCCGCTTATCCGAGGAGGGGGGGGGGCATCGAACCGCCTCATCTGGCTCCTTTCAATGTGGAGGAGCAGCGGCAAACATATAGATTTGATTGTAAAAATATATTTCTGCCTGATATTCTGGTCTTTTTCCAAAAATATAAAACTATTTTGGGGTCTTCGTAATTTCCATGTAACAGTCTTAACATTTTAAAATGTTTTGGTTTTTTTCTCATCAAATATTTTACATTTTCTAATGTACTATATTTGTCGTTGTTTTTTTCAAATGTTGTATTTTTGTGTCTTTTTTCAAGTATGTTTAAATTGTCTAATACTTTTTGACGTTTTGGAAATATTGTTTATAATGTTTAAGTATTTCCCAAATGTTTTTATTTGTATAATATTTTGAGCACTATTGCTAGGTTGTCCAACCATCGCAGATGTTGAAACTTTGTTTGTTTGTTTGTTTGTTTTCCCTGCCGCCTTTGCGTGAAGCTCACCACCGCGTTGCATCAGCTTTCCGTGGAATAACACTCAAATAAATGCTTTGTAACTCTTGTCGTGCGTATTCAATTGCGTTACAATGTACCGTTTGTTGAAAGCGATTAGCAGGATCGTTGCACTGTACTGTTTTTATTTACGTTTTACACAACAACATGAGGTTGCTACATGTACCGACAAAAATAAACACAGCACCAATCTTTCGAGTGTTTCTTCTAAAGTAGCTCCAGGAGCTTGCGTGTTCTGAAGTGTCGTAATATGGAATCTGAACTTACTTTCGCTTGGTCTGTCGAGTGCTAATGCTAATGCTAATGCTGACGGCTCACGAGGAACCGTGTGTGTTCAAACGGTGACGTAAACGGTGACGCCCCTTCCTACAGTGTGGCCACCAATCCACGTAGTTTACGTCATATTTGACGTTTGGCGCCACAGAAGGCGTTCATGCAGGAAACGCCTTCCTCAACAAGGAAGTAGATGGATCCATTGCGGTCGTCTCGTCAGCCAGTCATGTTTTTGTTATTTAATTTGAATTTACTTTCGTCTTTTGTGAAGTCACTTCCTTTTGTGTGCTCGTGACATCACTTCCTGTTTGAGATTTTGCCGCTACTCTTGTTTTTATGGTTCTATTAAAATAAATAAATAAACTAGATGAACACTGCTCAGAAAAACAACAAGTTAACTTTCAAAAAGCCCACCTGGTTAATTCCAGGACTTAGCCAGGTCCATTGCGCTATGGTGACATCTATTTAATTTTGGTGTGTTATAGTGACAAAGGTCCTACTTTTTATGTTTTATTTTACTATTATAAAATGAATGGTTGCTTCATGCTGACAAGCTTAAACTAATATACTGTTTTTGCCAAATGACAAATGTTTTGTATTATATTGTAATATGATGTCACAACCTCGCTGAGAAATGTATTTGTGTTTTTTAACAGGGGGGGGGGGGGGGGGAAACACAAGTTTCACTTCCTTCAGCATATTGAAAGTCGATCCCACCCGGGATCTCTTACTATGCTAAATAAAAAAACATCAATGTTTTGCTAGAATGCTGAAAGTTTGTTGTTGGACACACTAATGACATCTTACTTGGGTGGTTGTGACGTCACGGGCGTTTTGTGTGGCAGTTTTGGGAGTTTTTATTTAAAAAGTTGAACAATGCTTTTTTTGTGTGTTTCTACAAGGTAAAACACCCAAAATGTCTTATTTCAGCAAATTTGTATTATTTTTCTGGAAAAAGTGGAAATGTGAATCCAGGCGGTAGATTGATCCCAGCCGCTCTACTCCATCATTTAGTCAGGTTCGTTTCTTGACGTGTGTAAGTGACACAAGTGATTATTATTATTTTTTTGGGGGGGGGGGGAATTTCAAAACAAGACTTGTTACATCATTCTTTTTATAAAATATTGCTGCACACTTACTATTTTGGTGTAAAATACAAAACAAGTAGCTAATTATTCAAATGACAGTTCCCCATGCAAGAGACTTTTATCGAGTTAAGACACTGCTACGGCTACTCCTAGACACTAAAAAAATTCTGTTGTTTATGACTCAAATGTCATATATGTATATTTTTGTTTTGGCTGAGAGGAAGTTTCATCATCACGCAGACCTTTGTGCGACTTCCCTTTCAACGCAAAATGTCAACGCGGGGTAGTAACACTAACAAGCTACTTTACATTCTTCTGTTACATTTACTGGTTTTGGTTTGTCAACGAGACTTCCCGGGTGCATCTCATTTCTTATATTTGGAATTTCCCACCAGAAATTGCATGGAGGAGCCAGGATGGAGCAATGCAGGAGGAGCTAGGAATGTTTCGGGAGAAGTAAGAGATAAGACAAGCGTTCCTCGATGACATCATTTCACGGAGACGTCTACTGAAGATGACGTCACGGCATTGGCGTCTGCGTGGCCAAATTTCCGCTATCGCCACAAATGTCCGCTTCACGCTTTAGGTGGGATCGCATTAAAGCGGAATATAATCAATACTAACAACTTTGCAGATGCAAAGATAGATGATCGCGATTGGTCCATCCCATACCCGGCGGTGCTCTTTTGAAAGGAGCAGAGAGAAAATCAATCGGCAACGATAAAGATGGAAGTTGGCACAACTCATTGACAGATGTCCAAGTTCTTTTTTTGGTTGTTTTTTGTCAGTTTAACCTTCATGTGTTGATTTTTAAAAAAGAAATAAATAAAAAGAAGTTACTCGCCACTTAGTACTACAGTACTTATTTTTCCCCCATGAGCCTTTGCTGTCCTCAAAAGTTGTGCCGTGACTCCAAGGCGACCGACGCCGTGACTCAAACTCGGCCGACGCCTTTTTTTGAAGAAGAACTGAAAATAGAAAAATGCGAACTAACTATTTTCTGTCGCCGTCCTTATTTTTAACCCACAGCAACGGTGGCGTCCACGCTATGACGGAAGCGTCGTTACATCGATCACTCGGATGTGTTCAAGTATCAAATGCGTGGGTTGGGGGCGACGCAAGTGTTATTTACGACGACGCGACACTTCCCGCGTCCTTATAAGGAAACGAGACGCTTCCTGCGTCCTTCCGAGGTGGCGCGCGCGTGTGCGTGTGTCCTATTTTAGACACCTCGGCTTCCTCTTCGGGTCACTCCGAGGTGAACTTCCATCGGACGGTGAGTGGACCTGCGACGACGACAAACATTGGAAACTGGAGACCGCGATTTGTCAGAGAAGCGCTACGTTGACAAAATAGCAAAAAAAAAAGTCAAAAGCGGAGAATGCCATTGCCGTGGAAGTCGCCCCAATTTCACGCTTGCAATTGGAGGCGTTGGAATGTTTTGGATGGGTCAGCAATTCAAGTCAGCAATTTCAGCGGGACGTTTTGGGGATGTCGTGAGCGGGCCCAACAGTCGGGGAAGCGGAATGCTTTCGATCGGTCGAGGAACGCGCAGGGTAAAACGTCTCGATTTGCGAGAGTGACCGTGGAAATGGGAGAATTGGGCGAATGAATATTTCCGTGCGGACGGTCGGAAGTCGGAAAATATCTGGGATCGCTCGAGGAATGCGGAAGGGAGAGCTGAAGATGCGAAGTATGAAAAATGCGAGTGTGAAAGCTGTGCAATATTGCGAAGAAATAAGTTTGAAATTGGAACGGTTTGAAATGTTCACGTGTCAAATATTTCTTACATTTGGGAATTTGACGGTCACGCTTTGAGAATAATATGGGAAGCGTTGCGAGGGTTTGAAGTGAGTTGGGAAATGTGGAAATCGTCTTTGGAAAAATGGGCTTTGAAAAATGCAGTTTGTCGAAGACCTCGGCGACGACTGCAATCGGAAACAAAACGTTTCCGAGATGTGGTGAACGAGCCGAACGATTTGAATCTGGGAAATGTGAGGAATATTTGGGTGGAGCGTCATTTTTTTTGGGGGGGGGGGGGGTGGTGTGGGAATGTGCAATTGCGGGAAAAGTGCCATTTTTTTCTCTGAATTTGTCATTTTTTTTGGGGTGCGCGCGTGAAGCAAAAGCTTTGCGGCGGCGCGGCTCCGCTTCCGGCATGTGCGTGTCCAGGTGTCTGCGCTGCGTGGGTGTGGCCCTGGTCGCCCTGGCGACCGTGTGCGCCGCCGCCAACTTGCTGCTGCTGCTGCCGGAGCTGAAGGTCCGCTTCCTGCTGGAGGGTCACGTGACCCGCGAGGCCTCCTGGGCCACGGGACTCTGGAGCTCCGGACTCCTGGTGAGACCGGTGTCGTCCTCATCGTCCTCATCCTCGTCACGCTGTTGTCGTGTGACTTATTTTTGTGTCTTGTGATGTTTTGGCTCTCGCGGGATTCTCGTGGTTCTTTGTGACGCCGCCGTCGTTGTTGCATATTGTTGCTTCGATTTTTGTATTTCTTTTTTATTTCATCCTTCATTTGGCAGCGTTCTTGCATATTCTCGCTTAAATTTGCGTCTTATTTGCTAGCATCGTTACATAAATGCGTTCCTTCATTGGATAGCGTCGTAACATATATCTTCTTTTCATTCGGTTCATTTTAAGTCCGCTGAGTTCCGTTTCTTCGGTATTTCGCGTTTTGCGCATGTGACATCCTACGGCAGATGACGTCATAGCCTCGCGCCATCACCGCAATTCCTTCATCGACTTGCTGTTGCGTTTGAAGTTTGACGCTGTCGCGCACCGAATCCCGCTTGTCAGTCACGTGCGGTTCTTGTTGCGTTTGCAGGTCGCGCTCGGCGCTCGAGCGTTTTTGCGGAGCGGCCGCGCGCCCGGATGCTGCGCCTTCAGGACTGGGGTAAACGCGCACGCGCACGCCGCACCACACACGCGTTACTCGCGCCCTGTGACTTGTCGGAGTTGGACTGCAAGTGCGCGTGTGTCTTACAAGTCGTACTAGTGTTCTATTTGCAGGAGCGGGAGTGGCAGTGGTCGTATGTTAGAAGGGGCAACAAAATATTAGTAGTGCTAAGTTTGGTGCAAAACTAGTGTGTTAGAAATTGGAATTGTGTAGCAGCGTCAGAAGTACTATAACACTATGTTAGCATATTAGCAGTAATAGTAATGCTAGTGCGTGAGTATTATTAGTGTAGTAGTGCATTCGAAGTGTGAGAAATAGCAATAAGTACTAGTATGAGTATATTGTTCATCCTCGGCGTCATTGTTGTTGTTGTTGTGTGCGCGCGCGTGTGCAGATGCTGCGTCTGTCGCTGTACTCGTGCGCGTGCCTGCTGCCTTCGGCTTTGTGCTGCGTGGTGAGCGCGACGGGTCTGGTCCAAGGTCCTCTTTGCCTCTACAACGCCACCAGCGGAGCGGCCTGGGGCGTCCCGCTCCGGCCCACCGCCGACAGGTAACGCACTAGCGCAACTAGCGCAACTCCTACTTCTTAGCTTGAGCATGTATTCCCTGTCCTCGATATCGACCTTCAAGTCCGTGCACTAGGTAGCTCTTTTTCCTCACTAGTAAGACCAACTTTGTGTGACCAGTAACTACTAGTGCCACTTTTGGCTTGTGAATACACAGTTCTACCGAATTAGTGCTGCTGCACTAGTATCACCACCAGGCCAAACTAGGAGGCATGGGTCGCGCGCTTCCTACTAGTAGCACCAAAAGGTCCGCTAGTAGTATCGTCTCACCAGAAACATGTGGGGAGTGCAGTAGTTGAAGTGAGGTTACTAGTGCTGCTGCTTTTGCATTACTGCAGGGACGCCGGGTACCTTTACAACCGAAGCGCGTGGTCGGGCGTGTGTTTGGAGCCCAAGGGCGTGGTCCAGTGGAATGTAGTTCTCTTCAGCGTGCTAGGGGGCGCCAGCGGGCTGCAGGCGCTCCTCTGCGCCGCCAACGTCGTCAACACCCTGCTGGGCGCGGTGCTGGGCCGCGGTAAGGTTCGGGCTTGCCTTGCCCAGAATGACAGCGGGCTCACTCCGATTGCACGGCTGCCGTCAAAAAAATGTGCCGCCGTGAAACAAGTTGAGTGCAATTGTGGGCTCTAGTATGTGGCAATATTTGGCGGAGGATGACAAATAGCATCCAAGATAAAGCCGCACTTCCCTTTTTGAGTCTTCGAAAAGAGCTGGCCCACGACTCAATCGGGAAAAGTGCCGGGGGGGGGGGGGGGCGAAATAGACCGCCCCCTGTCTGTCAAATCTGGGACTTCGACCAGTGTTCGTCTGAAAAAAACAAAAACAAATTCCATTTTCTCTCCTTTCGTTTCTGCACTTAAATGACTCAAATGGAGTTAGCCCACTATAGTTCTATAGTGGCTCAAATGTCATCAATTAATGCTTCATTGATTGATTTGAATTCATGAAATGAGTTGATTGATATTGATAACCTTTTCATTTGTTGTATAACATTATTGGTTCATTGATCATGAAATACAATTAAAAAGCAGAATGAATTGGGAATGTTTCATGATTCAAATAATCTATTTTATGTATATTGTAAATTTGAAAATCGGTTAATGAACTATAGTGAAATTAACTATGAATAATACAAATCAATAATTAATTATGAGTTTATTTTAAGTATTTAATTTATTCATATTGATTTATTTATATTTCATTTTAAGTATACTGTAGATGTAAAATATTGTTTTGTAAAAAAAATTGGTGAATTCACATAATATAATTCATTTAAAATAATACAATTTCAAAATGAGAATGAATTATTTTATTATAAAACTAATATATGTGTGTGTGTGGTTATTTATTCATATAGCTAAATAAGCTATACGAATGTGCCACTTTTTAAATGAAACTATTATTAATTAAACATTGTTATATTACAAATTTAAAAAACGAGAATCAATTATTAAAAAGGAGTCATTTAGTTTTTTTTTTGGTTTTAGTTTTCCCAATTTCACCGGAACTATGTTGATGTTAACAATCCAATGTTTCTTTTTTTCCCTTTTGTTTTTTTTTGCCAACACCACAGTAGAGCATTGACTCACGTGTGCGCGTGTGTTTCAGGCGGGCCCCGTTTGAGTGTGACGTCAGTGTGACGTCATCCAACCAAAGCCGTTTTTCAACCAAATCATTTATTGGCTGACCGATGCACTTTCACAACCAATGAAGCTGAACGAAGAGCACGATAAGCTCGTTGCCGTCTAACAATAACTTTGTTAAAGGTCCCATGCCATCAAATGACTTTTCACTTGAAATGCTTGGTCGCCCCAAGCGTCTCGACGCTAGTCGACGCCGTTATTTGGACCGTATCGTTTTCCATATTTAAATTGGGGAAGATGAGCGATCCAATCAGAGCAAAGCTTATTTACATGTCGCATCTTCATGCGAAATGCAGCCCTTTCAAAAAGACCAACTAGAATAGCTTGAAAAAGGACATTCTGGGCATTTCCAACAAAAATGATCTATTCAAAGGTTATGACCAAAAAATAAAATGGATGGCACGGGACTTAAATTGATTTCAGTCATTAAAAACAGAATGGATGATGTATTGATGATATTTTGTCTGTTGTTTTTTCCCCCCATAATTATTTATTGTTAGTAATTGTTGATTTAACCTGTTCATTTATTTTTATCATTTCAATTCTATTGTGATTATAGATTTTTGCATTTTAAATTGGTATGTTTTCAATTGCGTTATCTCGTTTCACCGATGATTGTTGTTGATTCAACCTGTTTATGTATTTTTAATGTCAATTCTTAGAGTATATATATATTTTTTTTTACCATTTTGAATGAAAAAGAATTTTGTAGTTGTCAGCGACTCATAAGTTGTTCAAAACACACATTTGTATCGCATCCTTTTACGCTTCAGTGTCTCGCAGTACACCATTGCACCTGCAGGTGGTGCTGTTTCCACTCTCATGAAGCAAAAGTTATTTCCCTTGACACTCGTATCCTTTTATTCTGTAAGCTACGATTGAATTATTCTGCCGATGAATTGATGCATTTAGTTCAATGCCCTGAACAATCAAAAACACTCTCAGCCACCGCGACCTGCAGGGCAAAATAAAAATAAAATAAATGCGCACAAGTTGTTGTTTTTTTTTTTTTTTCAAATCATGTACAAACACAGCTGGAAAATCTGGACAAAAAAACTGTCTGTTTGGGTTATGGCAGGGGTGTCGAACATGGGGCCCGCGGGCCAAAACCAGACCGCCAGAGGGTACAATCCGGCCCGCAGGATGAATTGGACTGTGAAAAAAAATTACATTAAAATTAAGACATTGTGGTCGTGCAGTATAAGGATCAATGCGCAGTTTTGTGCTTCAAAATACAATCGCCGTGATCAGTTATTATGGACACATGACAAACTGAAGCAAATTTTCTCAAGAAGGAATCTCTGAGGTTGCTTTGTAAAATGACAACAACAAAAACAAATCATTACATCTACAGGTTTTTCCTCATGTATGTGTTTTGTTTCGCATTCAAACAAAGAGAAAAACTTCATTGTTAGAGTATTTATTTTTAGATTAAGTATGATGTGATTATCGTAGTCCGGCCCCTTTGACATCAAATTAGGTTGACACCCCTGGTGTATCGTGTGTGTGCGGT